>NC_084611.1:19680322-19690322 GCF_033978795.1 Nerophis ophidion
GTACTTGTTGTCTTTAGTTTTGCTTCAAATCGAAATGAGAAATTCATAAATAAGCGATTTAATGTCAAATGGGTAAATTGACTCTGAATGTAAATGCATAAATAAACTTTATAGGTGTGTAACAAAACACATTAATATTGTGACAAATGGATGTGACTTCCTTTAGGAGGAAAAGTGTCATTCTTATGTAAATAAACATGCGGCATTAGCATACAGGACACTGAATGGTTCGGCAGGTTTTCTTCTGTCCGCGAGGTGTGGAGGTGGAATGTCCTTCATCTAATGTCCGTTTCCAGGCAACACATTAGTGTGTTTGCAGTCAGGGGGTCACATGTCGATCACATGACCACAAAAATTCAGATGTTTCTAGTAAATCATTTTTTTTGTTTGATCTTGCATTCTACATTTGACACCACTGTACTAGAAACAGCTTTTTTTCTTCTGCAGATTAGAATAAAAAATTGTTGTTTTATCAGCATGTTGACTAATAATCTTGTCATTGTTTGATGTATCAATGTGCAACATATTCAACATATTACATTGTTTTCCCTGAATTTACAATTGTGGATTTAATTTCCCTCTAATTCCAAATACAAATTCATGATTAGAGTTTCTATGTTTTTGATTTAAATAAACATACAGCAAATGTTTTGTTTAAAATTGTCACTTGTCGAAACATTATGCAATTCTAAAACATGTTTATGTTCTGATGCATTCTTCTTATTACATGCTCACAAAAAATTGGGGATATTCGTCTTTCGGCTGAAGTATCGGGATTAGTGTTAGGCGATTTGGCCTAACATTCATAATGCGATTATGAATGGCTGAGCTAAATGTCCTTTTTGAAGGAGATCTTGTTGCAGGGATAGCAACTCATTTATGGCACAGTTTTGCCACCCTTAGAAAATCAGTCGATGCCTCTATCAATCTTCAATTCAAGTAACTTCACCTGCACTTTGTCAGTGAGAGTAGGTGCACCATTGGTAGCCTTTTTGACAAAGCTTCCGAGGCTTTGATTCCCCCTCTTGGATCCCCTGTCAACAGGCTACAACTTAACAAGCATCAGTTGGGTGTTTGCACCTGAATATCTGCTACCTGGTCTTGAAGAACTCCTGTCTATCATCAACTATGCACCTCGAAACCCTGGGTCGAGAAAGAAAGGCTATATCCAACAGAGGCGTTAGCCCTTCTGGCTTAAGTACTCCAAGATAACTCTTTTCGTGTTCCTGGTCAGTTCTGTGTCACCATCAGCTGCAAAGAACCGAGTCGAGAGTTTCGACGTACGCAACACTGACATGCATCTCTCCAGTAGACTGAGAGTCTTGCTGATAGATTCTAAGACCCGTCGAGTGGGTCTCATGTGTCTGGTGTTCTTGTTTGCGTTTAGTCCTTTTAATAGGGTTTTCTCCTGTTCTGGCATGACCCAATCGGGTAACAGTATCCACAATTAAGTTTGGGTCCACCATCTTGTTCTTGCTCAGTGTTTCTGAGAGGGAAGACGGTGTCCAACTGTCAAGACTCCTGCCGCGTGGTTCGATTGAACAGTCAGAGGCCAGGAAATTCTGAAAGATATAAACACATTTCTTCAAGGTTCACAGATGAATATGACAGCATTGTTCTGACAACGTTGCCAAATGTCCAAGGAATAATAGTCCAGTTGGCTTGGCACAACAAGGGCATCAGGAGGTGCATTGGTGGAGCCATTGGAACTTCTGTAACTGATTAAATCCGTATGGTGAGTAATTGTTGTATTATTATTATTATTATTATTATTATTATTATTACTAGTTTTGAGGTAACATTCTTACCTGTGCAGTGATTAGCAACAGCCATTACAGATGCAACTCAGTATTCTTCTTCCTCCAACCACGACGAGTTGAGTTTATACCAAAAAGTTCTATTTTGGTTTCATCTGACCACATGACATTCTCCCAATCCTCTGCTGTATCATCCATGTATCCATTTTGGTATAAACTCAACTCGTCGTGTTTGGAGGAAGAAGAATACTGAGTTGCATCCCAACAACACCATACCTACTGTGAAGCATGGGGGTGGAAACATCATGCTTTGGGGCTGTTTTTGTGCTAAGGGGACAGGACGATTGGTCAGTGTTAAGGAAAGAATGAATGGGGCCATGTATCGTGAGATTTTGAGCCAAAACCTCTTTCCATCAGTGAGGGCTTTGAATGGTTGACCAAATACTTATTTTCCACCATAATTTACAAATAAATTCTTTAAAATTCCTACAATGTGAATTCCTGGATTTTTTTTCACATTCTGTCTCTCACAGTTGAAGTGTACCTATGATGAAAATTACAGACCTCTGTCATCATTTTAAGTGGGAGAACTTGCACAATCGGTGGCTGACTAAATACTTTTTTCCCCACTATAAGTGCTCGATAATAAAGGAGCTGGTCAGATCTCTCAGTGAGGTGGCTCGTTGCAGTCAGCCAAATTTTAGAATTGTTTGCATTACTTGATTTACAATAAACACATTGATTATTGATTACTGACGTTTACTAATCGATTTTGTAATTTTCCATGTCTGAATTGCGATGCATATAAAAATCGATTATTTCCCACACCTATATTGGTTGCCATGCTTCGCCCACGTCCTATTATGAAAACCTAAATGGTTTGAAATGTATCATCCTGCATACGTCAAATCTGTATGGGTAAAGTTTGAAAGCGATCAGATGAAATAATTCCGACGAACTGGCTACAGAACAACACTTGGGAATTGCAAAAATCTGCATAATATCACCTTTTTTGAATGTTTTGAGGTTAAAAATTTACAGAAAAGATGCAGAGTTGCATGTGAACTGAATGAAGCACACAACTTATGTTTATATATGGCGGTTTGAAGCTAAATTCCACTTGTATGGTAAAAATTATTGGCCTATTTTCACTTTGGGCTCCCCTGGTATAAACTTTATTTGTTAGGGCTGGGTATCATCAGGTACCATAGCGATACGATCATATCACGATATTTTGCCCACGACAACGATAAGACCACGATACTACGATTATGCGATAATCGATGTCTTGAAAGAAATTTCATCCACAATACATCATGATTTCAGTGTCACTGAAGAAATTCAAAATTTTTTGACTGCACTGAATCCACTTCACCAAAAAATGTTCTGTCTGTGCAAATTAAAATTATTAAAAAAACTAAATGAATGCAGAAAATATACATTTTGGTGCTACTGAACTTCTATGTAATCATGGACACATCAGTGCTTAACAATTAAAATCAAATTGTTTTATGAAAACTGGCACTTCACTGTATATAAAAAATAAACATTTCAGTCAGTGCATTACATTATCAACAACTGGGTGGTCTTATGAAAACCTGAGAACACATTTTAAAATACTATATGGTCTAAGATCTTTACAAATAAAGCAAGCAATGTACTTTGTAATGCTCGCAGCCCTGGGGGATGCAGAAGGGAGCTTTGCTCTAAATACGGTGTTGATTGTAGGCTGGCTAACAGAAACGTTAGCATTAGCGTCGCTACTCGCCCTTTCCTCCGTGGCAAGCTCAGGATGATGGCGGACAAGATGGCTGTGCATGTTCGTTGTGTTGCCCGTGTACTGGACCTTCGCGAGACAGTTCTTGCAGATTGTGAACTCTTTATCAAGTATTGTTCCATTGTCTGTATAGTAAAAGCCGAAGTGGGCCCAGACTTTAGATTTAAAATTCGCCGGTGCATCTTTCACGTGTTTTTCTCTGCTATTCGCTCCTCCGCTTTGAGCCATTCCCTCCATCTGCTGCTGCTGCTTCTTCTTCTTCTTCTTCTTCTTCTTTCCTTTCAAAGAGAACTCTACTAGAGTACTCTAGAGTACTGCGCTAGAGCGCCATAATGTGGAGGCTAGAAGTAGTGACTCCATAAATCAAACAGGTTTTTGTGGGCGAATCTGTTTAAAACGGCTCTATGTTTATGTTTATAAATATCGATATTTGACGCCCGTGTATCGATAACGTGCCGCAAGAGGAAATATCGCGATTTATCGTAGTATCGATGTTTTGGCACACCCCTAGTATTTATGTATGCACAAATTGTTGTTTTCTAACAAAGAATTGACCAATAAACGTCCCGGTCGAATGAGAACTGGTTTTAAACAGTTCTCTTCATCACGCCGTTCACATTTTGGCCATTGCGAGGCCAAGACCACACCTAACAACTTTGCAAGGCTTCAAACTATACGTTCTCAGCGGAACGTGGCCAATGAGACTAGAGCAGGGATGTCGAACTTGTTTTCATCGAGGGCCACATTACAGTCATGGCTGCCCTCATAGGGCCGCTTGTAACAGTGAATGTAAAAATATAAATGTATAATCTCCTCATAATATTATTGCCTGTGCATTTGGTTATTTGACCCCAAAGGGAATAAGCGGTAAAAAATGGATGGATTTTTGTACATACAAATTGATGGATAACTTGCTTTGAAAAATTAAGTCAAGGTGACAAGCAGATCTTTAAGCATTTATTGTTTTTTTTTACAGACTATCATTTGGTATATAATAATCATTTGGTATATAATAATTAGGGGTGATAAGAAATGTTTTATCACATTCGAATCTCGATTTTTTATTTGTTGTAATTTTCAAATATCGATATTTTTTTTGGGACAAATTAATGAAAAAAAATATAAAAAAACATTTTTTAGGCCATCTCTATGCTCACTTAGTGCACATATGTGTCATATGTCAGCAACCAATAAAGGAAGTGTTTTAACCTGTAAGCTGTTTTGTCAAGGTGTTGTTATTATTGTACCAAATAATAATTGCAAAAATCAGTTTGAATCGAGAGTCGTGTTGAATCGAGTATCGATTATGAATCACATCCTCCCCCCAAGAATCGGAATCGAATGGCGAGGTGCCCAACAATTTACACCAATAACAATTGAATATTTGTATATGTGTCAAAGTTTAAAACATATGTAATTTCATGTATTACATACATTTTTTTTCTGTCAAAATGGAAACCATGAATACATTTAGGAAGAAAAATGATGTATCCACATTATTCCCAGGCATTACATGACGTGTTGTGCCGGATCTGGCCTCCGGGGCTTGAGTTTGACATGTGTGGACTACAGTGTCAACAGAGAGACCGGAAGAGTCACAGAAATACATACCGTAAGGCTTTTCTGTCAAATTGGGTAATGAGAAATTGATTGTTTAGAACAGGGGTGTCAAACTCACATACAGAGTGGGCCAAAATTCTAAACTGAATAAAGCCGCGGGCCATGGTTGAACAAATTAACCTTTTAATAGGGACCCAAACAAGTTTTGCATTGAATATTGAACAAGCGAGACTTATATAACTTTATAGTGACATGCAAAATCGAGTTTCAAATAATACTAATTTAAAAATAGCAATGGCATATTAAATCAAATTTGAATAGAAATTGAATGCCTCTTTTCTATTTGCAGCCTTTTCAGGTAAATATCAAAATAAACGTTTCCCACAGGCTAATTATACATTTCTATATTGTAGCGTCCAGGAAGAGGTAGGGCTGCAAGGGATTCTGTGTATTTGTTCTGTTGTGTTACAGTGCGGATCTTCTCCCGAAATTTGCTTGTCATTCTCGTTTAGTGTTGGTTCACAGTGTGGCGCATATTTTTAACAGTCTTAAAGTTGTTTATGCAGCCACCCTCAGTGTGACCTGTATTACTGTTGACCAAGCTTGCATTGCATTAGCGTGTGTGTTTGTGTGTAAAAGCCACATATATCATGTGACTAGGCCGGCATGCTGTTTCTACGTAGGAAAAGCGGACGTGTTGAAAGGTTTTAGAGGACGCTTGAGGCAGTGCCTTAAAGGCACGCCCCCAATATTGTTGTCCAGGTGGGAATCGGGAGAAATTTGGGAGAATGGTTGCCCCCTGTGATTTTCGTGAGGGGCACTGAAATTTGGGAGTCTCCTTGGAAAATCGGGGGGGGGTTAGCAAGTAGGAGTATTAGCGGTGAATGCGGTGTTAAAGCGACACCGGCGCTGTATAATACCGGCGGGCCAGCTCTAATGTTAATTTGATATTGCCTCAAGGGCCAAATGAAAATACACGGCGGGCCAAATTTGGCCCGCGGGCCAGAGTTTGATACCCATGGTTTAGAAGTTTCAAGAAAGTCCAGTTGGGTCCACCTGTAAAGGTTCTAGTGCGTTTTAGGTTGGGAGGAGCATATATCACGCTAACCTCTCCGTGTCTGGGGTATTTGTTGTCGTGTGAGCTGTGATGGTCAGCGGGGGAGGTGGCCGCAAGCACTATGGGAACAGTGACCAGAGTCAGTGGGATGTTGCTCTTGAAGCATTAATGGCCTGGTCTCTGCTGACCTCCAAGTAACCCAGGAAAGTATTTACAGCCTCCACTTGAGCCATGAGCCGCAGGCTACGCGCCGGCGAAGCTGCCTGAGGTGTTTGATAGCGCCGCCCTGAATTTGCTGCTATGGAGCCGCATAGAAAAGGGATCCCCCGTTTTTAAGAGGGAGCACGATCCAAGTCGGCAGGGACATTTGGTATTTAATGCTTGTCAGGCATCTGTGATTTTCAACACGTGAGTCAACCAAAGGCCATAAACATCCTCGGTTTGAGTTTGGATTTGGGAGAAGGATGAGTTCACAGGCACCTGTAAAACACTGAACTTGGTATGTGCGTTAAGGATCTCTGTAAAGGTTTTCCTGCGCTGGATGATACAGTTATCATCAGGTTATAAAGGAACAGCTGGAAGGCTTGTTAAAACAAGACTGGTGAGGACTTGGTGCTGTTAGGTGTCCCTGAGGTGTGTCTATGAATGTGGACGGTTCTGGTCCATACCTTTTTATATGCTCGTGTTGGTCGGGTGACTGCCATAACCCCTTTTTGCACCAAAAATCCCAGGAACACCCAGGAAAACGGACATACATGCAATCTGCGCAGTTCGTGTTTCAATCGCGCCACAAGGTTCTTGGTATGTTCTTTTTCAGATTTAGGCTGATGATGATTGGGTAGTGGTAGTGATGTACCATTCGTATCGCGGATATTGTCAGCAAAGTTATCACGGTTGTCATTACTATCACGGGCTTGTTGAGTGCGCTCAAACAGAACTATGAAAGTCTTATGACCAGGTTGAAAACAAACAAAGTAAATAGATAAATTAATAGGCCCACGATATTCTTTCTTGGCAGAAGAACTATGTCAACTACTGCAAATTCTGGACTATAAGCTGCTACATTTTTCCTACGCTTTGAAGCCTGCTGCTTATATAACATTGCAGCTAATTTATAAATTTGTATTTGCTGATGGCCATAATGCAAAGAGTAAAAAAAAAAAACGGCAAGCAAGTACACTAAAAAGGTGTGTTTTTGTTTGTGCTATGGCGCCATCGTTTGGAGGAGTTCTTCCACTGCAGGTTTTTGAAAATATACTTCCTGTTTTAATACCTTAAACCAGAAGTAAAACAGTCTGTAGCGTCATGTGTGATGTCTGTAGGAGTGTTTTCATGCATATTGCTTGTGCTACCGTAATGTAGGGCAGCACGGTGGACCAGGGGTTAGTGCCTGTGCCTCACAATACGAAGGCCCTGGGTTTGATCCTGCGATCGGGATCTTTTCTGTGTGGGGTTTGCATGTTCTCCCCGTGACTGCGTGGGTTTCGTCCGGGTCATCCGGCTTCCTACCCCCTCCAAAGACATGCACCTGGGGATAGGTTGATTGGCAACACTAAATTGGCCCTAGTGTGTGAATGTGAGTGTGAATGTTGTTTGTCTTTCTGTGTTGGCCCTACGATGAGGTGGCCACTTGTCCAGGGTGTATCCCGCCTTCCGCCCGAATGCAGATGAGATTGGGGTCGCGGGGGCTCCTGGAGCCTAACGGGACATGCAATAGAAAATGGATGGATACCGTAATGTAATGAAACTAACATTGTTGGCAATAGCTAATATGCCAACATGTTTACAAGTGTCTGTGTTAGTATTGTTAACTTACAATGGAATTCTTTTTTGTATTGTTTCAGTTTCACAATTTCCTCAATAAATTCACCAAAACGTCACAGAGGAGTTATTGAGTCTGTTTAGCTGATTGGAGAGCTAGCTTCCACATCTAGTGGGTCCATTACTAGGACTTATGTTTTGTTTGATCAACCGTTTTACTGCCGTGTTACAGACACCGTTTGGAAGTAATTAAGGTATGGAAATAAACAATTATAAAATAGTTCTGTGTAAATACCTTATTTCACAACACACACACACACACACACACACACATACATATATATATACTGTACATATGCGGTTCATAGTCCGCTGCGACTCTTATGAGGAAAAATATTTTTTTCTTCAAAAATGTATTGGGTGCGTATGTTCTATAGTCCGGAAAATACAGTAATAATTTTGTTCAGGCTACTTAAGAGCTATATTATTTTTATTTGCGGTTTAAATATTTGCATTTTCTTATGTTTGATTAGTAAAAGTTTTAATGTTTTTTTGAGGGCATCACACAAATTCACTTCCTGATGTCATATTCGTTCGAGTACAGATCAATTTCTCTTTGCTGAGAGACCACAGCTCTTTTGGGACTTTATTGCCGACCTTGACACGACAACAGCAGCCCTATTAAAGGCCTACTGAAATGAGATTTTCTTATTTAAACGGGGATAGCAGGTCTATTCTATGTGTCATAATTGATCATCTCGCGATATTGCCATATTTTTGCTGAAAGGATTTAGTAGAGAACATCGACAATAAAGTTAGCTAGTTTTGGTCGCTAATAAAAAAGCCTTGCCTGTACCGGAAGTAGCAGACGATGTGCGGGTGATGTCACGGGTTGTAGGGCTCCTCACATCCTCACATTGTTTACGATCATAGCCAGGAGCAGCTATAGCTAATCGGACCAAGAAAGAGACAATTTCCCCATTAATTTGAGCAAGGATGAAAGATTTGTGGATGAGGAAATTTAGAGTGAAGGACTAGAAGAAAAAAGAAAAGGCGATTGCAGTGGGAGCGATTCAGATGTTATTAGACACATTTACTAGGATAGTTCTGGAAAATCCCTTATCCGCCTATTGTGTTGCTATTGTTTTAGTGAGATTAAATAGTACCTGAAAGTCAGAGGGGTGTGGCCACGGGTGTGCTGACGCTAGAGTCCCTGATGGAATTCACGGCAGCTGCAGCAGGACGGAAGCTCCGCTGATGTCTCCGGTAAGAGGCGACTTTTTACCACAATTTTCTCACCGAAAACTGCCGGTTGACATGTAGTCGGGAACCATGTTCGCTTGACCGCTCTGATCCATAGTAAAGCTTCATCTTCGGGAATTTCAAACAAGGAAACACCGGCTGTGTTTTTGTGGCTAAAGGCTAAAAGCTTCCCACCTCCATCTGTCTACTTTGATTTCTCCATTATTAATTGAACAAATTGCAAGATTCAGCAACACAGATGTCCAGAATACTGTGTAATTAAGCGATTAAAGCAGACTACTTATAGCTTGGATCGGGCTGGAACATAATGTCCGCTACAACCGGTGACGTCAAACGCACGCATCATCATATCGCGACGTATTCAACATGACACCTCGCGGGAAATTTAAAATTGCAATTTAGTAAACTAAAAAGGCCGTATTGGCATGTGTTGCAATGTTAATATTTCATCATCGATATATAAACTATCAGACTGCGTGGTCGGTAGTAGTGGGTTTTAGTAGGCCTTTAACACTATTAGCGCTAGCCAGTAAGTATGACACATAGAATGGACCTGCTATCCCCGTTTGAATAAGAAAATCTAATTTCAGTAGGCTTTTAAAAAAGCGTTGTTTAACAAACAATTTGCATGTTTTCCATTTTTTTGGTACCACTTTGGGCACCGTCTAAACATCGGCATGGTTTTAAAAGCGAAAATTTGGTACTAGCATCAGTTGAAATGTGAACAATAGCTGTTAATAGTGGACATACCGACTGAATGTGCTGTTTGAAAGCCACAGCGTCCTCCCTTGCTCACTGGTTCTCACAGTGGAGGCTCCACAGTCA
>NC_084611.1:19700322-19712822 GCF_033978795.1 Nerophis ophidion
ACACATTCACCATCAATGATTGGTGTTGTGTTGGTAAAACACCAACAAACTTGTTTGGACCCTGGCCTTCATGTAGCCCTATTTGGACGGGATTGGTAATTCCAGTCCGAAAATAAAACGTATGTGCTTGCTTTTAAGCGTCCTGATACAAATTATTTTCCAATTCTGATACCATATTGGATTTACGATCTTTGGCCAACACAATATCAGCAGGAATCATACATAATTTTGTTATTTTGTGGTGTGCAATGTTCGAAAAGGTTTGATCAAGTGAAATGAGGCAAACAGAGAACAATGGTCTGTATTAAAAACACTAACTTTTTTATTATTAACCATCTGGAATGGATTTATGGCGTCATTAAGTTGAAGTGGAGTGGTAGTTGTTTTTAATATTTACAATAAATAATGACGTTAAGCCCGTGATGCAATACATTGAATGATGCGGACACATTTCTTACTGGATACCCTGTCTCACAAAGGCTCTGAGGCAGAAGCGCATTAGAAAATATCCAGTAACAAATGTGTCCGCAACATTCAACCTATTGCTCCATGCGCTTCGTATCATTAATTATTGTGACGACAAGGTGTCTCGAATTAACATTTACCACTCTACTTCAATTTAAAGATAGGACAAATCAGGGTATTAATAAATAGGTTAGTGTTTTTTATTTAAATCTACTGCCTGACTAGTTTCTAAGGGTGCACAAAATCTATTTACTTTCGTATCGCAATTCACATTCATCCCAATTCTAAATTGATTCCTAATTTTCCAAAATCGATTATAAAAAAAAATAAATTCAAAAATCTCTGTGTGTTTGTGTGTGTGCGTCTGCCCGTATGTGTATATATGCGCTATATAAATTATATTTATATAGCACTTTTCTCTAGTGACTCAAAGCACTTTACATATTGAAACCCATTATCTAAGTTACATTTTTAAACCAGTGTGGGTGACACCGGGAGCAAGTGGGTGAAGTGTCTTCCCCAAGGACACAACAGCTGTGATACACACACGTTTGTGTGTGTGCGTGTGTGTGTATATATACTGTATGTTTTTATATATATATATATGTATGTATATAATATGTATATATTTATGTATATATATGTATGTTTATTTATATGTATGTATATAATATGTATATATAATATGTATATATTTATGTATATATATGTATATGTATATATACATATATATATATATATATATATATATATATATATGTATATATATATATGTATATGTATATATATGATACATGGGTTGTACTTGTATAGCGCTTTTCTACCTTCAAGGTACTCAAAGCGCTTTGACACTACTTCCACATTTACCCATTCACACACACATTCACACACTGATGGAGGGAGCTGCCATGCAAGGTGCTAACCAGCACCCATCAGGAGCAAGGGTGAAGTGTCTTGCTCAGGACACAACGGACGTGACGAGGTTAGTACTAGGTGGGGATTGAACCAGGGGCCCTCGGGTTGCGCACGGCCACTCTTCCACTGCTCCACGCCGTCCCATTTATCATTTATGTATTTATATGTGTATATATATATATATATATATATATATATATATATATATATATATATATATATATATATATATATATATATATATATATATATATATATGTATACATATATATGTATATGTCTATATATATATACACACATATATATATATATACATTTATATATTTATATATATACATTTATATATATATATTTATATGTATATTTATATATATATATATATATATATATATATATATATATATATATATATACACACATACATATATTTTTGCACCCTGCCGCTTATAAAACAGCGTGGCTATATTATGAAATAATTTTTGTTGACGGTGAACCGTTAGATCAAAGTTTGGCGCCATGCCACACGCACACACTATGGCCTAGGCAGAATTCCTTCGCAATTTACTATCGCCTATATGTGTAGTATCCGTCATTTTAATTTAAATCATTTGGTCAAAGTCCCTAGAAGGAATTTGTTAAAGTACATGTTTTTGGCCAACAGAAGCCAAGATGGCCGACTTCGTGTTTGTTTTTAAATATGGATTCTTGAGACTTTTACGTGCGTCCTGTCATAATTGACCTCCGCAGTGATTTTTGTGACGATACGTGAATCTGGTGGCAGTGGGCTAATTTTTTTCTAATTTTCAAGTGGGCACTAGAGTATTAACTTTGTAACACCAAAATATATATTTTTCTGCCAGACCTGATGCGCTGATTATTTTATTTTATTTCATGCAATTGTTTGATCAAAACACAGTCAATAGCACTTTAACTTACGTAAAATTCGGACTGTAAGCTGCTACTTATTTCCTTAGAACCCTGCGGCTCATAAAACGGCGTGGCTAATTTATGAAATTTTCTATGCCAGCTGCAGACCGTTATGTCAAAGTTTGGCGCCATGCCACGCACACACCCTACGGCGTAGGCAGAATTCTTTCGATACTTGTTTTTTTCTACGTTTTGAACCTTGCTGCTTATACAAACCTGTGGCTAACTTATGATGTTTTGTTTGCTGACGACAAACCGTTGGATGGCGTAGGCAGAATTCCGTTGCAATTAACCATCGTCTTTATGTGGAGTATCCGTCATTTTAACCGCGGCTCATTTGGTCAAAGTCCCTAGTAGGCATACTTGCCAACCTTGAGACCTCCGATTTCGGGAGGTGGGGGGCATGGTCGGGGGGGGTGGGGTGGAGGCGTGGTTTGGGGGCGTGGTTGGGACGAGGGGCGTGGTTAAGAGGAGAGTATATTTACAGCCAATATTTTTATATTGGCTGTAATTAATATATATATATATATATATATATATATATATATATATATGTGTATAAAATACTTAACTCAGTGAATTCTAGCTGTATATATTTATTTTATACATAAAAGAAATAGTTGAATTTCAGACGGCACCTATCAAATACACATTTATAAAAACACAATTGTTCTACTAACTGTACTGTGCTTGCTGGGTACTAAAAAAACAACAACACTTACCTTTCACTATTTGAGTAACGTCACTTCCGAGTTTCCAGAAGATGGCGCCAGTATGTGCTTTGCCCCTTTCCCACTGATATGATCAACTTCGACGTTGGTTTTTTGACGTCCCAGTCAGCTTTTTCACCTGGCCGGATTCCTGCCTTCCTTTCCCGCCTCGTGGCTCCTCTCCCCCGCCACCTGTGGGCTGTGTGTCGGGCCCCACCTGGATTAGCTGCGCCTTTGGACGTGCTGACCGCCGCCAGGTTCGGTCTTGTGAATGCAAGACCCGCCTCGTGGCTCTTCTCCCCCGCCACCTGCGGGCTGTGTGTCGGGCCCGACCTGGATTAGCTGCGCCCTTGGACGTGCTGGCCCCCGCCAGGTTCGGTCTTGTGAACGCAAGATCTTTGACGCACAAAATGTTTATCCTGAAGGATTTCTTCACTTCCCGCGGGCGGCGGACTTGACTTCTTCTGTGTGACGGAAACATGGCTGAGAGCCGGTGAGTCCGCCCCTCTTTATGAACTTCTGCCTCCGGAGTGTTTCTATTTTAATTCTCCGCGGTTGTCCGGTCGAAAAGGAGGAGGATTAGCAGTCGTTTTAAAAATGACTTTAAATGCCGTCCGATCCGCCTGCAATTCTCCTTTTCAAGCTTCGAACTGTGCATGTTTGAGCTGGAGGGGGCGTGGCCTCCAGCTCCAGCTGAATTTCGGGAGATTTTCGGGAGAACATTTTTTCAGGGTGGTTTTCGGGCGAGGCGCTGAATTTCGGGAGTCTCCCGGAAAATCCGGGAGGGTTGGCAAGTATGCTAGGAGGGGTTCCTGAAATCACGACCCCTGTTTTTGGCCAAAGAAAGTCCAACAGAAACCAAGATGGCCGACTTCTTGTTTGTTTTTAAATATGGGTTCTTGAGACACTTGCGTGCGTCCTGTCTTGATGGGCGTCCGCAGCAATTTTCGTGACGATATGAGAATCTGGTGACACGGGGCTAATTTTTTTCTCTTTTTCAAGGGGGTGCTAGTCAGTTTTGAAACACCAAAATATAGAATTTCGCGGAAGACTTGACGTACTGATGATTGTATTTTATTGTATTTTATTGCAATTGTTAGATCAAAACAAAGTCAATAGCACACTAACTCCTGTAAATTCTGGAATATTAGCCACTACGTGTTTCCTACGCTTTGCACCCTGTGGCTTAAAGCGGTGCGGCTAATTTATGAATTTTTTCTTTGCTGACGACGAACCGTGTCAATTTTGAAACACCAAATTTTGATGCGCCCGGGGAAATTAGTTTTCAACCACACCACGGGCCTCAAAAAAGTGTCGAAGCGTAAAAGAATAAACTTGGCAGTTTATGCTGCTCAATCAATCAATCAATCAATGTTTATTCATACAGCCCTAAATCACAAGTGTCTCAAAGGGCTGCAAAAGCCACAACGACATCCGCCGTACAGAGCCCACATAAAGGCAAGGACAAACTCATCCCAGTGGGACGTAGGTGACAGTGATCATCACTTTATAACTAAATAATTGGTCATTTTCAAGAGGCGGAGGGACACAACAGTGATGTGAACTTGAGCGGACCTCGGATGCAGCACTGCGGGATCTTTGTCAGCCAGTAACAGTGGGGAGGACAAAGTAGACATTGTGTTGAACTGCGCTACACACTGAGGTCAAAGGTCAGGTGAACAGGTCAAAGGAATAGCCGCGGAGCAGCCTATGAAGTCGGTGCTCAAGTTCCTTTACCAGATATGGTTTTGGGGTCCAGAGAGGAGCGTCCCGTGTGTCCGAGTCCAGACCTGCTGATGGGACGGTTCACAGAGTAGATGTTCTGACCCTTCTGGACCTTTTCATGACCTCCTTTGCGGAGATTTTGTGTCAGGCTTTGCTTCCTGGTGACTTATGACGATAGACAAAATGCTGAAGATGACTGACACGTCTACTGGACCTTTTGGCTGGGATCGGACGTCATCTGAAATTGGACGATTCAGCTCCCTTAAAGAGGCAGAGTTATGAATTTACATTGCACATCTCCCAGGGTTATATTCAAGCAGTTTTTCAATATCAATCCTTTGAACTTTAATATAATTGTTAAGAAGTTATGAGGAGATTAAGATGTTCATATCAGGGTTTTATGTTGCAGATTCCGATGATTTACAAGTGAAATATAGTGATTCTCAATATTTATTTCATGCAATTGTTTAATCAAGTCAAAGTCAAGAGCACACTAACTACCTAAATTCCGGACTTTAAGCTGCTACTTTTTCCCTAAGCTTTGATACCTGGCGGCGTATAAAACGGTGTGGCTGATTTATGGGTTTTTCTTCGCTGACGGCTATAACGCAAATAGTTTTCATTAAACCCATGCAAGGACGCTTACATGTTTTTTGTTATTGTTTGAGCTATGGCGTCATCTTTTGGCAGGTTTGCTCAATGCAAGTACTGCTAGGTGAATGTGAATTCCTGCTGTTTGAAGCTTTGAACTGAAAGTAAAAATGCCGTTCTGTCCCCTAATCATCCATACTGTTTTTACTCGTATGGATTCTTCATTCATCCCTCCAAGCAATGTTTGTAAGTTTTACAATATAACTAAAACAATTCTTACTTACTAAACCGTCCCATCTGTAGTGCCCGAAGGAGTCTTTTCATGCATATTTGTGTGTGCTATCGTAATGTAATGACGCTAGCCTCGTTACCATTAGCTAATAAGCCAACACATTTCCGAGTGTCTGTGTTAGCATTGTTAATTTACAATGGCGTTCTTTTTGTATTGTTTCAGTTTCACAAATTCCTCATGTAGATTCACCAAAACTTCACCGTGGAGTTCTAGAGTCTGTTTAGCTGATTGGAGAGCTAGCTTGCGCAGCTAGTGGGTCCATGACTAGGACTTCTGTTTTGTTTGATCACCCGTTTTACTGCTGTGTTACAGACACCGTTTGAAAGCAATTAAGATATGTAAAAAAAACATTCACAAAATAATTCTGTGTAAATAACTCATTTCACTGTATATATATATATATATATATATATATATATATATATATATATATATATATATATATATATATATATATCTGTTGTTTGTGCTTATGCACCAAACAACAGTTCAGAGTACCCACTCTTTTTGGGTACACTCGAGGGTGTGCTGGAGAGTGCTCCCTCGGGTGATTCCCTTGTTTTGCTGGGGGACTTCAACGCTCATGTTGGCAACGGCAGTGAAACCTGGAGAGGCGTGATCGGGAAGAATGGCGGTCCGGATCTGAACCCGAGTGGTGTTTTGTTATTGGACTTTTGTGCTCGTCACAGTTTGTCCTTAACAAACACCATGTTCAGACATAAGGGTGTCAATATGTGCTCTTGGCACCAGGACACCTTAGGCAGCAGTTCCATGATCGACTTTGTAGTTGTGTCATCGGATTTGTGGCCTCATGTTTTGGACACTCGGGTGAAGAGAGGGGCGGAGCTTCCTACCGATCACCACCTGGTGGTGAGTTGGCTGCGATGGTGGGAGAGGATGCCGGACAGAACTGGCAGACCCAAACGCATTGTGAGAGTTTGCTGGGAACGTCTGGCAGAGTCTCCTGTCAGAGAAAGTTTAAATTCCCACCTACGGAGGAACTTTGAGCATGTCACGAGGAAGGGGCTGGACATTGAGTCCGAGTGGACCATGTTCCGCACCTCTATTGTCGAAGCGGCTGATAGGAGCTGTGGCCGCAAGGTAGTTGGTGTCTGTCGGGGCGGTAATCCTAGAACCCGTTGGTGGACACCAGCGGTGAGGGATGCCGTCAAGCTGAAGAAGGAGTCCTATCGGGTTCTTTTGGCTCATAGGACTCCAGAGGCAGTGGACAGGTACCGACAGGCCAAGCGGTGTGCAGCTTCAGTGGTCGCGGAGGCAAAAACTCGGACATGGGAGGAGTTCGGGGAAGCCATGGAAAACGACTTCCGGACGGCTTTGAAACGATTCTGGACCACCATCCGCCGCCTCAGGAAGGGGAAGAAGTGCACTGTCAACACTGTGTATGGTGCGGATGGTGTTCTGCTGACCTCAACTGCGGATGTTGTGGATACGTGGAAGGCATACTTCGAAGACCTCCTCAATCCCACCAACACGTCTTCCTATGAGGAAGCAGTGCCTTGGGAATCCGTGGTGAGGCTCTCCTATTTCTGGGGCTGAGGTTGCTGAGGCAGTTAGAAAGCTCCTCGGTGGCAAGGCCCTAGGGGTGGATGAGATCCGCCCGGAGTTCCTTAAGGCTCTGGATGCTGTGGGGCTGTCTTGGTTGACAAGACTCTGCAGCATCGCGTGGACATCTGGATTGGCTGACCGGGGTGGTGGTCCCTCTCTTTAAGAAGGGGGACCAGAGGGTGTGTTCCAACTATTGTGGGATCACACTCCTCAGCTTTCCCGGTAAGGTTTAATCAGGTGTACTGGAGAGGAGGCTACACCAAATAATCGAACCTCGGATTCAGGAGGAACAGTGTGGTTTTCGTCCTGGTTGTGGAACTGTGGACCAGCTCTATATTCTCGGCAGGGTTCTTGAGGGTGCATGGGAGTTTGCCCAATCAGTGTACATGCGCTTTGTGGACTTGGAGAAGGCATTCAACCATGTCTCTTGGGAAGTCCTGGGGAGAGTGCTCAGAGAGTGTGGGGTATCGGACTGTCTGATTGTGGCGGTCCGCTCCCTGTACGATCAGTGTCAGAGCTTTGTCCGCATTGCTGGCAGTAAGTCGGACACGTTTCCAGTAAGGGTTGGACTCCGCCAAGGCTGCCCTTTGTCACCGATTCTGTTCATAACTTTTATGGACAGAATTTCTAGGCGTAGTCAAGGCATTGAGGGGTTCTGGTACGGTGGCCGTGGGATTAGGTCTCTGCTTTTTACAGATGATGTGGTCCTGATGGCTTCATCTGGCCGGGATCTTCAGCTCTCACTGGATCGGTTCACAGCCGAGTGTGAAGTGACCGGAATGAGACTCAGCACCTCCAAGTCCGAGTCCACGGTTCTCTCCCGGAAAAGGGTGGAGTGCCATCTCCAGGTTGGGGAGGAGACCTTGCCCCAAGTGGAGGAGTTCAAGTACCTAGGAGTCTTGTTCACGAGTGGGGGAAGAGTGGATTGTGAGATCGACAGGCGGCTTGATGCGGCGTCTTCAGTAATGCGGACGTTGTATCGATCCATTGTGGTGAAGTAGGAGCTGAGCCGGAAGGCAAAGCTCTCAATTTACTGGTCGATCTACGTTCCCATCCTCACCTATGGTCATGAGCTTTGGGTCATGACCGAAAGGATAAGATCACGGGTACAAGCGGCTGAAATGAGTTTCCTCCGCCGGGTGGCGGGGCTCTCCCTTAGAGATAGGGTGAGAAGCACTGTCATCAGGGAGAACCTCAAAGTAAAGCCGCTGCTCCTCCACGTCGAGAGGAGCCAGATGTGGTGGTTCGGGCATCTGCTCAGGATGCCACATGAACGCCTCCCGAGGAAGGTGTTTAGGCCACGGGGAAGACCCAGGACACATTGGGAAGACTATTTCCCCGGGCTGGCCTAGGAATGCCTCGGGATCCCCCGGGAAGAGCTAGACGAAGTGGCTAGGGAGAGGGAAGTCTGGGCTTCCCTGCTTAGGCTGCTGCCCCCGCGACCCGACCTTGGATAAGCGGAAGAAGATGGATGGATGGATGGATGGATGGATAGTAATAATCCCCCCCCAAAAAATTGAAAAAAAAATTAACACATTTTTTATTGATATTGATTACGTACGAGTCAATCAGAATCTATATTGATATTGTTTCATTGCCCATGTTGTACTGAACTCAGGGTAGTTTTGCGACACATAGAAAAAGAGTATTGATTGGTTCCCCCTGACCCACCTAAAGCACAGTACGGTTAATAACCCCTCATTTTTTTTATTCAGACGGTTATCTGAGCTATTTTCCAATGATATCGGATTTATCGGCGTGATGTCATAGTTCTTTGTTATCAGCCCGATAAAGATGAAATATTTACGGTGCACCCCAAAATATAACGGTACTAGCAAAACAAACCCAATAGTTTCTTTCAACTGGACCAAAATCGAGGTAGGCACTTTGTCACAATGAAGTTGTCAATGCAGTGACACAAGTCGGAGGTGCGGTTGGCTTTGAACGAGTGGAAACTTCTTCCCACTTGCCGACGACCCCATCTGTTCCTTCAAGGCCCTCTGAAGAACCTTATGAGTGTCCCCGCTAAAGGGGGTGGGGGTTGAGCGCTGCCCGAGGCATGAGAAGACCTGGCAGCAAGGCCATCATGCATTCATGCATTGGGTGGGAACACAATGACCTGTTTGTGGCGGCTGGCTTCCTCTCATCCATCTTACAGTTGTTCGGTCCGATTGAAGGATCGATCGATTGATTGATTGATTTTCGCACAATGGTGATGTCACCGAAGCCGCCGCTGTATTGTGTAATCTCGCAAAACATTTCCTGTGCTGCTCTACTTGTGTCAGCGGTCACACTGTTTTTTTAATTGTACTTTCCTCACCCTCATTTTGAGAATGGCAGGACTTGTAATTAAATGTTGAATATCTGAGTCAGCGCCGGAGAGGTATCAGTTAAGGCTGCATCCATAAAAACGATTAATTTGATTAGATTTACAGTCTGTTGCTTTGATTGATCGTTTATTAAAGTAATCCATCCATCCATTTTCTACCGCTTATTCCCTTTCGGGGTCACGGGGGGCGCTGGCGCCTATCTCAGCTACAATCGGGCGGAAGGCGGGGTACACCCTGGACAAGTCGCCACCTCATCGCAGGGCCAACACAAATAGACAGACAACATTCACACTCACATTCACACACTAGGGCCAATTTAGTGTAGCCAATCAACCTATCCCCAGGTGCATGTCTTTGGAAGTGGGAGGAAGCCGGAATACCCGGAGGGAACCCACGCATTAACGGGGAGAACATGCAAACTCCACACAGAAAGATCCCGAGCCTGGATTTGAACCCAGGACTGCAGGAACTTCGTATTGTGAGGCAGACGCACTAACCCCTCTTCCACCGTGGAGCCCTGTTTATTAAAGTAAATACTAAATTTCCCGGACAATAGAGCACAGCGGAAGACACACCCACTAAATTTGAGAAGATAACAATATTGTTCCATACAGTGGGGCAAAAAAGTATTTAGTCAGCCACCGATTGTGCAAGTTCTCCCACTTAAAATGATGACAGAGGTCTGTAATTTTCGTCATAGGTACACTTCAACTGTGAGAGACAGAATGTGGAAATAAAATCCAGGAATTCACATTGTAGGAACTTTAAAGAATTTATTTGTAAATTATGGTGGAAAATAAGTATTTGGTCAACCATTCAAAGCTCTCACTGATGGAAAGAGGTTTTGGCTCAAAATCTCACGATACATGGCCCCATTCTTTCTTTCCTTAACACGGATCAATCGTCCTGTCCCCTTAGCACAAAAACAGCCCCAAAGCATGATGTTTCCACCCCCATGCTTCACAGTAGGTATGGTGTTCTTGGGATGCAACTCAGTATTTTTCTTCCTCCAAACACGACAAGTTGAGTTTATACCAAAATGGATACATGGATGATAGAGCAGAGGATTAGGAGAATGTCATGTGGTCAGATGAAACCAAAATACAACTTTTTGTTAAGTGCTGCTGCGATTAGTCGACTTAATCAACCATGAAAATTAGTTGACGAAAACGAATATACTTGACCGCTTGCCACCTATAGGCGAAAGCTAGCGAGCTAGCCAAAGTAACGTCCCGTCCACAGTGTGAACTAGGGTTGTACGGTTAGCGTTTCTAATATAGTACCGTGGTATTTTTTGAATAAAAAAGGTACTATACCGCCTTTGAAAAATACAAATACTTTTTTTTTAAGGGACGCGACGGTGACGTTACTGGTAATATCGGCTGTGGTGCGTGTGAGTCAACACACACTCAGAGCACTTACAAGCGGAAACCGTGTGTAAACAGAAGAGGGAGAATTGACGTATTCTGGCTTCCAAACTAATGATAAAGGTGAAGCTATAAACACTGAAGTGCCGCTTTAAAACATATTGTAGCTAGCTAGCGGCTAACGTCTCCCCACAGTGTTTTAACTACTTCTAAATCACTAATCCTCTCCTCCGTGGCGACAAATAAAGTCAGTTTCTTTCAAGTTTTATCCCTGCAGGATGAGGAATAGCTAAACATGCTTCACTACACAATGTAGGGCGGGGGTCAGCAACCCGTGGCTCTTGAGCCGCATGTGGCTCTTTAGCACCGCCCTAGTGACTCCCTGGATCTCTTTCAGAGATGTGTGAAAATGGGGAAAAAGACGAAGAAATGTTTTTGTTTTTTGTTTTAATATATTTTCTGTAGGAGAGCAAACATGACACAAACATTCCTAATTGATGAGAGTATTTGGCAAGCACCGTTGTGTCCTACTAATTTCAGCAATCCTTAGACTCCTCAAAGTTTGTTTACATGTACAACTTTCTCCGGCGCTGCCACAGAAAGAACTGTTTTATGCCACTCCTTCTTTGTCTAATTTTGTCCACCAAACTTTTTATGCTGTGCGTGAATGCACAACGGTAAGCTTTGTTGATTTTATCGATTGCTGGAGTGCTTAACAGGCATATTTGGTCACTCCATGGCTGCAAACTAATTAGTGCGTACATGCTATTTAGGCTAGCTGTATGTACATATAGCATTATTTTACCTCGTTTGTAGGTATATTTGAGCTCATTTAATTTCCTTTACTTATGTCCTCTTTGTATTTCATTTATATGTATCAATCAATCAGTATATCAATCAATCAATGTTTATTTATATAGTGCTAAATCAGAAGTGTCTCAAAGGGCTGCACAAGCCACAACGGCATCCGCGGTTCAGCCCACACATAAGGGCAAGAAAAAACTCACAACCCAGTGGGACGTCGATGAGAATGGCTATGAGAAACCTTGGAGAGGACCGCAAATCTAAGTAAACCCCAGTCTCATGACACATTATCCATCCATCCATTTTCTACCGCTTATTCCCTTTTGGGGTCGCGGGGGGCACTGGCACCTATCTCAGCTACAGTCGGGCGGAAGGCGGGGTACACCCTGGACAAGTCGCCACCTCATCGCAGGGCATGACACATTATCTGGATGAAATATTAGCTCCATTTGTACCATGTTGTTCCAGACCACAGCAAACATTACCCAGCTCGCATACAGTGTAATAAATCTTTAAAAGAAGACAGCCTGCCGTTTCCTTTAACTTAAAAACACACATCTATACCTTTGGTCGTTCTTAGGCAGTAATTTCCAGAACTTATTTAATCCTGTAAGAAGCTAATGAGTTCCACTGTTGCAAAAAATGTGTAGAATAAAAATTGAAATACAACATTTTTGTCAAAGATTTGCATCAGCCTTTGATAGTAGGCTAACATAGCTAATATATACACTTACATCATGTGTTGCCTTCATTTTAATACTTATATAATATTTTAAATTTTTCGCGGCTTCAGACAGATTTTTTTTTT
>NC_084611.1:19717822-19770322 GCF_033978795.1 Nerophis ophidion
TCAGTGTTGACAGCTAGATTTTTTTGTGGACATGTTCCATAAATATTGATGTTAAAGATTAATTTTTTGTGAAGAAATGTTTAGAATTAAGTTGATGAATCCAGATGGATCTCTATTACAATCCCCTAAGACGGCACTTTAAATTGATGATTACTTCTGTGTGTAGACATCTTTATTTATAATTGAATCATTTGTTTATTTTTCAACAAGTTTTTAGTTTTTTTTAATATCTTTTTTTTTTCCAAATAGTTCAAGAAAGACCACTACAAATGAGCAATATTTTGCACTGTTATACAATTTAATAAATCAAAAACTGATGACACAGTGCTGTATTTTACTTCTTTATCGCTTATTTTTCAACCAAAAATGCTTTGCTCTGATTAGGGGGTACTTGAATTAAAAAAATGTACTTTACTGAAAAAAGGTTGAGAACTACTGTATTAATAATTCACCCCTATACAATATCATGCCCTAATATCCTACTGTGCAATAGTACCCTTCGGGTGCAATACGTCCAACACTGATTGTTATTTATTACTTCGGTACTCTTATCTTGTTCTTTATATCGTACAGTATTTTGTATTTCTATATATTGTACAGGATTGCTTATTATTTTTATTGGATAGTAGTCTTTTTATTTCAATTGTTAGTTTTTTCCTTTATTACTACCTCTTGTGTTATTTATTTCACCCCATATTTGTTACCACAACCGCACCTTAAATTGGAGTCTTTAATCTCGTTATATGCACATATAATGACAATAAAGTCTATTCTATTCTATTCTATTGTAGATACATTAATACAATTTTTAGGCATAAATACACACATTAATGAAAGTTCTCATACATAAATAGTTAAGTAGTTTATGGTTCACCTAAGAGATGATTTGAGATTATCTCATTAAAAAAAACAAAAAAAAAACAAGGTTCAAGATGTTTATCGTAATTCTTCTTCTTTGTACTTTGGGAACAATTGTAGTTTGAACAGTCTCTTAAAATGAATCATATTAATATTTTGTTTGATTCCCTTGCTTAATCCATCCGATAATTTAACTCCATATACCAGGGGTGTCAAACTCAAATACAGAGTGGGCCAACATTTAAAATTGAACAAAGCCGCGGGCCAAGGTTGAACAGATTAACCTTTTAATAGGCACCCAAACAACTTTTGCATTGAATATTGAACAAACAAGGCTTATAGAAATTTAGAGTGACATGCAAAATGGAGTTTCAAATAATAATAATAATAATAATAATAATTAAAAAATATCAATGGCATATCAAATCAAATTTAAATAAAAATTGAATGCCTCTTTTCTATTTGCAGCCTTCTGAGGTAAATATCAAAATAAACTTTTTCCACAGGCTAATAATACATTTGAAAATAAAATAACAATAATGAATGAATCAAACATTCCAGGCTTGAAGTAGCAAGAGAAAGTGCATGAATAAAACGTTAATTTCTGCTCAGTTTGCTACACTGATTTGCTTTAACACTGAATATGGAACAAGCAACGCTTATATAACTTAATAGTGCAAAATCAACTTTCACAAAACAAACGAAAAAACATCAATGGTATATTAAATACAATTTAAATAAATAAAAATAATGCCTCTTTTCTATTTGCAGCCTTCTGAGGTAAATATCAACATTAACTTTTTCCACAGGCTAATACTTTTGAAAATAAAATAACAATAAGATGGGCGGGTTTGAGGTGGGGTCTAGGATGTAGCGGGGGGTGTATAGTGTACCGTCCCGGAAGAGTTAGTACTGCAATGGGTTCTGAGTATTTGTTATGTTATATTTATGTTGTGTTGCGGTGCGGATGTTCTGCCGAAATGTGTTTGTCAATCTTGTTTTGGTGTGGTTTGACAGTGTGCTGCGTATTGTTGTTTATACGGCCACCCTCAGTGTAACCTGTATGGCTGTTGGCCAAGTATGCGTTGCATTCACTTGTGTGTGTGTGTAATGCTGCATATATTATGTGACTGGGCCGGCACGTTGTCTGTATGGAGGAAAAGCGGACATGGCGACATGTTGTAGAGGACGTTAATGGCAGTGCCTTTAAAGCATGCCCCCAATATTGGTGTCCGGGTGGAAATTGGGAGAATAGTTGCCCAGGGAGATTTTTGGGAGGGGCACAGAACTTCGGGAGTCTCTCGGGAAAATCGGGAGGGTTGGCAAGTATGAGTATTAACGGTGAATACGGTGTTACAGCGGCATATACAAGGGCCAAATGAAATTACACGGCAGGCCAAATTTGGCCCGCGGGCCAGAGTTTGACACCCATGCTATATACTGGTATGCTGGTAGGGTAATTTGTGTCTCTATTACGAAAACTTTTTTTTTTTTGCACAAAAATCTTTATGTCTTCTTATTCATATAGTTTTCAAATGTTCTTGTAATCAGCCAATATGGGTATTGAAGCTGGAATTTTTTTACCTGACATGTTTTAACTGTCATCTGCAGTCTTCTTCAGAAGGGTCAAGTAAAAAAGTCCATCTAATATACCGAAAAATATTGTCTGATTACAAGAAAATTAGAAAAATATATGAATTTTTTGCATTTGCATTTTGTGAACTAAATATATATATATATATATATATATATATATACATATATATATATATATATATATATATATATGTATATACATATATATATGTATATACATATATATATATATATGTATATACATATATATATGTATGTATATATATATATATATATATGTATATATATATATGTATATATATATATATATATATATATATATGTATATATATATGTATATATATATATGTATATGTATATATATATATATGTATATATATATATATATATGTATATATATATATGTGTGTATTTTTTCCCATCAAATTAGGCTGACAATTTCATTGAATTAAAATGTGAGCATAATGCATGTTAAAGATTCAGTTTGCTAAAATACAGTGTAAAAAATATTAGTGTAAATAAAATAAAAAATGTATAAAAATTCAGTTTGAAAATATGTTGTGTATAAATATTTGTTGCTTCAAAACTCAACACTCGTGTTAAATTAAAGGGCACTGAACGTTTTTAGGGAATTTTTTCCTATCGTTCACAATCGTTATGAGAGACATGACGACGGATGTATTATTTATTAAATGACTGTCATCTGCAGTCTTCTTCAGAAGGGTCAAGTAAAAAATTCCATCTAATATAACGAAAATTATTGTCTGATTACAAGAAAATTTTAAAAATATATGAATTTTTTGCATTTGCATGTTGTGAACTAAATATGTATATATATATATATATATATATATATATATATATATATATATATATATATATATATATATATATATATATATATTTTTTTTTTTTCCCCATCAAATTTGGCTGACAATTGATTGAATTAAAATGTGAGCATAATGCATGTTAAAGATTCAGTTTGCTAAAATACAGTGTAAAAAATATTAGTGTAAATAAAATAAAAAATGTATAAAAATTCAGTTTGAAAATATGTTGCGTATAAATATTTGTTGCTTCAAAACTCAACACTCGTGTTAAATTAAAGGGCACTGAACGTTTTTAGGGAATTTTTTCCTATCGTTCACAATCATTATGAGAGCCATGACGAAGGTTGTATTATTTATTAAATGCATTATAAATATTAAATGATAATTAAAGTCAGCTTACAGCGAAGCCAATGGGATCTTCACCATTCCGCCCATAAATTCGATAAATAACCATTCAAAAAGTGACAACAATACTCCATTTACATGTCCGTGGCTTCAATTGATAACAAGTATTAGTGATGTTGTTATTATAAACATTATCTCAGACCAATTATTTATAACAGCACCGTGTTCACTTCCTGTGTCCCTATGTTTACATTGTCAAGGGGTCTGCTGCTTCCTGTAAGTTTTTTGTAAATCATAAATTATGCTTCCCACCTGAAAAGTAGATGGTTGAGGATATAATCTGAAAAATTTGGGCAGTTTGACAGCTATTTAGGTCCTGGAACTGACAAGGACGAAAAGTGCTTGTTCCCTTTTTTCTTGATTTACCGAAAGGGGTTCTTGAAATTTAAAGCAACAAATAATCTTACACTGATTTTTCCCCTTAAAATTTTTATACACTGAATTTTTCTGCACCAAATTTTTTACAATACATTTTTTTTACACTTATTTTTTGTACACACATTTTTTATTTGCGCTGACTTTTTTTGTGCACTGAATTTTACAACACCGTATTTTAGCAAAAACATTTTTCAAATGTTTCTCACAAGTTTTTTATTTTTTGGGAGAATTTTTTTAATTAAATCAACATCAAAATACACAAGATACACTTTCCATTAGTGCATCAACCCCCCCAAAGAAAACCCCTCCGTCCCCCATTCACACTCATCCACACCCACTCACACAAAAAAGGGTCGTTTCTTTCTGCTACCAAAATTCTGGTTCCCACAACATATATAACACAGTCTGCAAGGGACACAGTCCCTGAAACACACATGATTGTGTGTGTCGCCGGTCCACTAACACTATCATTAATTACTATTTTTAATATAATTGTTTTGTATGATTTTACTTTCTTTTTTATCCAAGAAAATGTTCTTTTTTTTTTTTTTATCTCATTTTATTTTATTTATAAAATAAAAATAAAAAAACTTATCTTCACCAGACCAGGTTGTTAATGAAATTAGACTTGTCACCAGTTTTAAATCAATTAAATAATTTTTAAAATTCAGACTACAAAATTTAAACGCATCGAATTCAGTTACATAAAGTCAGTTTTCAAAAATACGATTTCGTAGTAAGGACACAAATGAACCTCCATACAATTAACTTTCAAAGAGAAAACATTTATGTTATTGTTTTAAAGACAATACAATAGCATGTAGAACAAACAACTCTTGTAGTTTTATGAAATAATGTAATAAAAATGTACATCAGACATGCACCTTGGGGAACAAACTTCTTTGTCGTCCATTAATAAGAATTGTTGTACAAAACCCAACACCTTTAAAGTTGGCAAATTGTGTAAATCGTAAATAAAAACAGAATACAATAATTTGCAAATCCTTTTCAACCTATATTCAATTGAATGTTCAATTAATTTTTTTTTTTGCAAATCTTTAACTTAGAATTTAATGGCAGCAACACATTGCCAAAAAGTTGGCCCAGGGGCATTTTCACCACTGTTACTTTTAACAACACTGAGTAAACGTTTGGGAATTGAGGAGTCCAATTTTTCAAGTTTTTCAAGTGGAATTATTTCCCGTTCTTGCTTGATTTCCAGCTTAAGTTGTTCAACAGTCTGGGGTCTCCATTGTCGTATTGCGCCACACATTTTCAATGGGAGACAGGTCTGGTCTACAGGCAGGCCAGTCTAGTACCCGCGCTCTTTTGCTACGAAGTCACACTGTTGTAACACGCGCAGAATGTGGCTTGGCTTTGTCTTGCTCAAATAAGCAGGGGCGTCCATGAAAAAGACATTGCTTGGATGGCAACATACGTATGTTTCTCCAAAACCTGTATGTACCTTTAAGCATTAAAGGTGCCTTCAAAAATGTGTAAGTTACCCATGCCTCAGGCACTAATACACCCCCATACCATCACAGATGCTGGCTTTTGATCATTGCGCCTATAACAATCTGGATGGTTATTTTCCTCTTTGTTCCGGAGGACACCACGTCCACAGTTTCCAAAAACAATGTGAAATGTGGAGTCGTCCAACCCTAGAACACTTTTCCACTTTGCATCAGTCCATCTTAGATGAGCTGAGGTCCAGTGAAGCCAGTGGCATTTCTGGGTGTTGTTGATAAATGGCTTTCGCTTTGCATACTAGAGTTTTAACTTGCACTTACAGATGTAGTTACCAACTGTAGTTACTGACAGTGGTTTTCTGAAGTCCATGTGGTGATATCCTTTAAACACTGATGTCTGTTTTTGATGCAGTACTGCCCGAGGGATCATGGGCATTCAATGTTGTTTTTCGGCCTTGCCGCTTACGTGCAGGGATTTTTCCAGATTCTCTGAAACTTTTGATGACATTACGGACTGTAGATGGTGAAATCCCTAAATTTTTTGCAATAGCTCATTGAGAAATGTTGTTCTTAAACTGTTCGACAATTTGCTCACACGTTTATTCACAAAGTGGTGACTTTCGCCCCATCCTTGTTTGTGAATGACTGAGCATTTCATGGAAGCTGCTTTTATACCCAATCATGGCACCCACCTGTTCCCAATTAGCCTGTTCACCTGTGGGATGTTCAAAATAAGTGTTTGATGAACATTCCTAAACTTTTCTAGTCTTTTTTGCCACTTGTGCCAGCTTTTTTGAAACATGTTCAGAAGGCTTAGCACAAGAAGTAGGTTTGATGTATGCAAAAGAATGACAATTATGTTGTTTGAGCGATAAAGAGTTTATGTATTGTTGCATGTTTTTATTCCTTGCTCAAAGACAAATTCGATTGGTGAAAATGATGCTGATTGGTCAATGTGCGAGGAAGTCGCAGATATTGCACAACGTTTTGAGGCTCCGCATACTTTGCATGAATTGGCGCCATCGTGACATCCTGTTTGAATTAATCGAGATACTTCCAAGCACAGTGGGTCCAGATTAGGTTTTTGCCTCATTCCTCACGTAAAACGTGAGTAAAGAACAGCGTTTCCTCAAAGTGAGGACCTGGTAAGTGAGAAAGAGATGATACGTTATCTGCTCACAGAGGCCACCTGGTGGTTGTTTGCGCACACTGCAGCTGGACCTGGATAAATGAACCAACCCCCACTCCTTAATGCTACAGTCACATGCAGGATTCTCACGAGAATGAGGCGAAAATTCATCCCGTGTGTAACTCATTTGTCAATATTGTCTTCATCGAAAGAAGACTTGGTATCTTTGCTAACCCGTTTGTGACGTTTCTTTCAGGCTTTTATGGGGAGCCCACATTGGAAGCTGAACAGAATGACAGCATGGGTGAGTCAGACATTTCATTTTTCTCACTTTTTAAGTACTTTATTGCCAATTGTTCCCTGAGAAATATCTTCGACAAGGAAGGTCTGCCCGATCTCTGCTTTGTCATATTTAATATGGTTTAGCACTTTTCTTAGCCATGAGGTTTAAAAGTGTGACGTGGAAGCGCACTGCATCATCCCTCTGAGGGCAGCTGTAACTCCCACGTGGCCCTCAAGTCTGACACCCCTGATATATATTTTATGTCATATCTATCATATTTTATTATTATTATAATACATTTTTTTTATCAATCTTTTCATTTAATCCCTTTGTATTAATTTTATCAAAGTACTCTACATAACATCTATTTATTACTCTTATTTTCTTATTAATATCTTATATTTTGTGTCTATTTATTGCGATACATCTTATTTTCTAGTCATTCATTCATGTTATTGATTCCTAATTCATATACATTTTTTTTCCCTTTTTCTGCCTCATCATTGCCGTTAGATGTAGAGTGCAACCTGGTGTTAAAACATGATATATTTTATATTATATATGTTATTAATTTTTTTGTATTTCTTATTAATCTTTCCATTCAATCTCTTTATATTAATTATTACAATATTCCATGTGGTCCTCGGTGAACATCAGTCTAGCACCCCTGATATATTCAATGTTATGTATATATGTATATATATATATATATATATATATATATATATATATATATATATATATATAAATTACCATATAATGTAATTTATACATATTATATAGTTAATATGATAATTTTTTTCATTCAATCTACAAACCCCGTTTCCCTATGAGTTGGGAAATTGTGTTAGATGTAAATATAAACAGAATACAATGATTTGCAAATTATTTTCAACCCATATTCAGTTGAATATGCTACAAAGACAACATATTTGATGTTCAAACTGATAAACATTTTTTTTTGTGTGCAAATAATCATTAACTTTAGAATTTGATGCCAGCAAAACGTGACAAAGAAATTCAGAAAGGTTGCAATAAATACTGATAAAGTTGAGGAATGCTCATCAAACACTCATTTGGCACATCCCACAGGTGTGCAGGTTAATTGGGAACAGGTGGGTGCCATAATTGGGTATAAAAACAGCTTCCCAAAAAATGCTCAGTCTTTCACAAGAAAGGATGGGGCGAGGTACACCCCTTTGTCCACAACTGCGTGAGCAAATAGTCAAACAGTTCAAGAAAAACATTTCTCAAAGTGCAATTGCAAGAAATTTAGGGATTTCAACATCTACGGTCCATAATATCATCAAAAGGTTCAGAGAATCTGGAGAAATCACTCCACGTATGGAGCATGGCCGGAAACCAACATTGAATGCCCGTGACCTTCGATCCCTCAGACATCACTGTATCAAAAACCAACATCAATCTCCAAAGAATATCCCCACATGGGCTCAGGAACACATCAGAAAACCACTGTCACTAAATACAGTTTGTCACTACATCTGTAAGTGCAAGTTAAATCTCTACTATGCAAGGCGAAAGCCATTTATCAACAACATCCAGAAACGCCGACAGCTTTGCTGGGCCTAAGCTCATCTAAGATGGACTGATGCTAAGTGGAAAAGTGTTCTGTGGTCTGACGAGTCCACATTTCAATTTTTGTGGAAACTCTGGACTTTGTGTCCTCCGGATCGAAGAGGAAAAGAACCATCCGGATTGATCTAGGCGCAAAGATGAAAAGCCAGCATGTGTGATGTATGGGGGTGTATTAGTGGCAAAGGCATGGGTAACTTACACATCTGTGAAGGCACCATTAATGCTGAAAGGTACATCAGGGTTTGGAACAACATATGTTGTCATCCAAGCAACGTTATCATGGACGCCCCTGCTTATTTCAGCAAGTAAATTCTAAGCTACGTGTTACAACAGTGTGGCTTTGTAGTAAAAGAGTGCGGGTACGAGACTGGGCGCCTGCAGTCCAGACCTGTCTCCCATCGAAAATGTGTGGCACATTATGAAGCGTAAAATACCACAGCGGAGACTGAAGTTGTACGACTGAAGCTCTACATAAAACAAGAATGGGAAAGAATTCCTCTTTCAAAGCTTCAACAATTAGTTTCCTCAGTTCCCAAACGTTTATTGAATGTTGTTAAAAGAAAAGGTGATGTAACACTGTAGTGAACATGCCCTTTCCCAACTACTTTGGCACGTGTTGCAGCCATGAAATTCTAAGTTAATTATTATTTGAAAAAAAATAAAAAAAGTTTATGAGTTTGAACATCAAATATCTTGTCTTTGTAGTGCATTCAACTGAATGTGGGTTGAAAATGATTTGCAAATCATTGTATTCCGTTTATTTTTACATCTAACACAATTTCCCAACTCATATGGAAATGGGGTTTGTACAATAACTTCAATTAAATTATTCTTAATTACATCTATTTTTTTCTTGTATTTCCTTAATGATTGATATTTTATGTCTCTTTATTGCAATGCATCTTATTTCCTATTTATTCATTCATTTTATTTCATATACTATTTTTTCCTTTTTCTGCCTCATCATTGCCATTAGATGTAGAACGTCACCAGGTGGTAAAACATCCATCCATCCATTTTCTACCGCAGATAGACAGACAACATTCACACTCACATTCACACACTAGGGCCAATTTAGTGTTGCCAATCAACCTATCCCCAGGTGCATGTCTTTGGAAGTGGGAGGAAGCCGGAGTACCCGGAGAGAACCCACGCATTCACGGGGAAGAACATGCAAACTCCACACAGAAAGATCCCGTGTCCAGGATTGAAACCAGGACTTTTCGTGTTGTGAGGCACACGCACTTGCCCGTGGTAAAACATGACGTATTATATTGTATTACTTTCATTTTTATATACTATTTTTTTTTAACATTTATTATCCAATCTTTCCAATTTTTATTTTATTTTAATTATTAAACTACTTCTATTAACATATATTTTTTACTAAAATTTGCTTAAGTAGTTAACATATTTTTCATTCATTTTATTTCATATATATATATATATATTTTTTTTTTTCTGCCTCATTACAACTGAGTGCCACCTCTTGATAAAACATATTATATATTTTATGGTATATATACAAATTTTATATATATATTTTTTATATTTATTAGCAATCTTTCCATTTAATCCCTTTGTATTAATAATTTAACTACCCCTATTAACATCTTTTTTTTAACTCTTATTTCCTTATTAATTTAAGTACACAACTTACTTTCTATTCATTCATCAATTTTATTTCTCTTTATTTTCTTCTTTCTGCCTTTTATTGCCACTAGATGTGATAAAACGTGATTTGTATTTTATGGCATATATTATATTGTATATTATTTTATTTTTACTTTTATTAACAATTAATCCATTTTAATTCCTTTATATTAATTATTATACTACCACTCTTAACATCTATTTTTTTCCCTCGTATTAAGTTGTCTGTCTATCTGTGTTGGCCCTGCGATGATGTGGCGACTTGTCCAGGGTGTAAGCGCCTTCCTATTCCCCGACAATGGATGGATGGATGGATGGATTACCGTATTAATAATTTAAGTGTATAACGTGATTTTCTTTCATTTAATATATTATTACTTTTTCTTTTTTCTGCCTCACCATTGCCACTAGATGTAGAGCGCCACATGTTAGTAAAACATATTATGATATATTATATATATTTTTTTACAATCATTATCAGTGTTTCCGTTTAATTTCTTTATATTGATAATTCAATTACTCCCATTAACATCTATTTTTTTTAATCGTATTTACTTATTCATAATTTAAGTATAATAACTTATTTTCTGTTTATCCATTCATTTTAGTTCCTTTTTTTTTCCCTACCCCCCTTGACACCAAAATGGACAAGCGGTAGGAAATGGATGGATGGTTGGATTATATTTCCTTTTTTCTGCCTTACCATTTCCATTAGATCGAGTGCGCCACCTGGTGGTAAAACATATCATATATTTTATGGTATATTTCTATGTGTATATTTTTTACATTCATTATCAATCTTTCTATTTAGTTCATTTATATCAACAATTAAATTACTCCTATTAACAGCTATTTTTTACTCTTATTTCCTTACTAATAATTTAAATATATACCTTATTTTCATTCGTTCATTTTATTTCATACATTATTATTTTCCCTTTTTCTGCCTCACCATTGCCATTCGATGTACCGTGCTACCTGGTAGTAAAACATATGATATATTTTATGGTATATATTATATTTTTATATGTTACTTTTTTTACAATCCTATGTCTTTCCGTTTAATTTCTTTATATTAATAATTCAATTACTCCTATTAACATCGATTTTTAATTTCGTATTTTCTTATTAATAATTTAAATATGTAACTTATTTTGTGTTTACTCATTCATTTTATGTCATTTATCATATTTCCGTGGGGCTTCACGGTGGCAGAGGGGTTAGTGCGTCTGCCTCAAAATACGAAGGTCCTGCAGTCCTGGGTTCAAATCCAGGCTCGGGATCTTTCTATGTGGAGTTTGCATGTTCTCCCCGTGAATGCGTGGGTTCCCTCCGGGTACTCCGGCTTCCTCCCACTTCCAAAGACATGCACCTGGGGATAAGTTGATTGGCAACACTAAATTGGCCCTAGTGTGTGAATGTGAGTGTGAATGTTGTCTATTTGTGTTGGCCCTGCGATGAGGTGGCGACTTGTCCAGGGTGTACCCAGCCTTACGCCCGATTGTAGCTGAGATAGGCGCCAGCGCCCCCCGCGACCCCGAAAGGGAATAAGCGGTAGAAAATGGATGGATGGATGGATATTATATTTCCTTTCATCTACATCACCATTGCCATTAGATGTAGCGCGCCACCTGGTGGTAAAACAATGCATGTTTTACTCTGTCATCCGGGAGGAACTCTGAGTAAAGCCGCTGCTCCTCCACATCGAGAGGAGCCAGATAAGGTGATTCGGGCATCTGCTCAGGATGCCACCCGAACGCCTCCCTAGGGAGGTGTTTGCGGCATGTCCGACCGGCAGGAGGCCAAGGGGTAGACCCAGGACACGTTGGGAAGACTATGTCTCCCGGCTGGCCTGAGAACACCGGGGATCCCCCGGGAGAAGCTGGAAGAAGTGGCTGAGGAGAGGGAAGTCTGGTGTTAAACCATATTATATATTTGATGGTATATATTATATTTTTGTATCAATTTTTTTTTTTACATTTATTTTCTAAATTTCCATTCATCCATCCATCCATCCATCCATCTTCTTCCGCTTATCCGAGGTCAGGTCACGGGGGAAGCAGCCTAAGCAGAGAAGCCCAGACTTCCCTCTCCCCAGCCACTTCGTCTAGCTCTTCCAGGGGGATCCCGAGGCGTTCCCAGGCCAGCCGGGAGACGTAGTCTTCCCAACGTGTCCTGGGTCTTCCCCGTGGTCTCCTACCCGTTGGACGTGCCCTAAACACCTCCTTCGGGAGGCGTTCGGGTGGCATCCTGACCAGATGTCCGAGCCACCTCATCTGGCTCCTCTCGATGTGGAGGAGCAGCGGCTTTACTTTGAGTTCCTCCCGGATGGCAGAGCTTCTCACCCTATCTCTAAGGGAGAGCCCCGCCATTTCGGCCGCTTGTACCCGTGATCTTATCCTTTCGGTCATGACCCAAAGCTCATGACCATAGGTGAGGATGGGAACGTAGATGGACCGGTAAATTGAGAGTTTTGCCTTCCGGCTCAGCTCCTTCTTCACCACAACGGATCGGTACAACGTCCGCATTACTGAGGACGCCGCACCGATCCGCCTGTCGATCTCACGATCCACTCTTCCCCCACTCGTGAATAAGACTCCTAGGTACTTGAACTCCTCCACTTGGGGCAGGGTGTCCTCCCCAACCCGGAGATGGCATTCCACCCTTTTCCGGGCGAGAACCATCGAACCGGTCTTGGAGGTGCTGATTCTTATTCCGGTTGCTTCCCTTATTTCCATTTAATTTCTTTATATTAATAATTAAATTACCCCATCAACATCTATTTTTTGCTCGTATTTCCTTATTAGTAATTGAAGTATATAACTTATTTTCTGTTTACTCATTCATTTTAATTGTATTTCCTTTTATCTACTTCACCAATGCCATTAGATATAGCGCACCACCTGGTGGTAAGACATATTATATATTTTATGGCAGATATATATATATATATATATATATATATATATATATATATATATATATATATATATATATATATATATATATATATATATATATTCGATTTTTCTATTTAATTTATTTATATTAACAATTAAAATACTCCTATTAAAATATTTTTTACTCCCATTTTTTTTAAATAATTTAAATATATAACTTAGTTATGGTGCATGTGCATGTGCATGTTAGTGCATGTGCTCCACAATACAACAGTCCTGATCTTGGTGGTGTGCTCTCACTGACCAGCTTGTATATCGCACACAACGTCCACCAGAGGGAAGTATAACCTTGAAAACGCCAACTGTCATGTGTTGCTGTATACTTTGTGCACAGAAACAGGTCAAAGTGGTGACGTAATTGCGTTTCTATAGAAGATGAATATTTTGCTGCATATTTGTGTACAAAATGGCGGCCAGGAATGCGACCTTATAAGGGGGTGAGTTGGCAGGGGTGAAGTGGTGGTCCAATGTTAAGGTCCAGGGTCAGGCGAAGTTCACCACTGCAGCACCAGGTGGCACATAGGGGGGGGTCAGAGGTCGAACACAGTTCAGAAAGCGCTGACCCGGCCGCAACTCGGCCGCTCCGATTGTGCGCAGCTCTCCTGCGGCCTTTTTCTCGCCCGCAGGAGTGCGGGGGGGGGGGAGGGGCGTCCAGAAGTGGAAGGAAGTCCAGAAGAACCATTAAAGGCGCACATGGCGTGAATAGCCCGCATTGTTGCACTCGGCCCGAGGACTCTGGGATTTATGAGGCCAGAACCTGATAGGGTCGTAAACTTGACGAGGCGGGCTCGCCGCGGCCGGCGCTCGCCCGCCCGCCATTGGCCTATTCTGCGGCCGGGACGCCTCGGTGCACGCATCGGGCAAGGGTGACGCTCGGGTCAAGGGAGGCCGAGGCGAGGCTTGTAAATGTTCCGACTGGGCTGGGAATTCACAGACCCCCATTCAGTCGCCAAAAAACCCGGGTCAGGGGCCAAAGAGCTGCGTCGGCGACAGCTGTTTGCAGTCTTGTCTTGTCCATGTTGTCGTAGCCAACTAGCGGTATCTCAGGCGTCATCGCTGAAAACTGTATCGCCATATTTGATATCAATACCGATGATTATTGATATTCTTGATGACCCAAATTTCAAGTTAAAGTACCAATGATTGTCACACACACACTAGGTGTGATGCAATCATCCTTTGCATTTGACCCATCACCCTGGAACACCCCCTGGGAGGTGAGGGGAGCAGTGAGCAGCACCGGTGGCCGCGCCCGGGAATTTTTTTGGGGGGGATTTAACCCCCAATTCCAACCCTTGATGCTGAGTGCCAAGTAAAGAGGTAATGGGTTCCATTTTTATAGTCTTTGGCATGACTCGGCCGGGGTTTGAACTCACAACCTACCGATCTCAGGGAAAACACTCTAACCACTAGGTCACTGAGAAGGTTATAATGACCAGTTACAACGTTAGCATGCTAACATCTTATGAAGAACCAAACTTAAAATAGTGCATTTATATATACTTGCTGCTGCTATCCTAGCAGAAGCCGGCCTATTTCCATGTCCTCATGCTAACGTTAGAATGCTAACTTTTCATGTTACATTTTGTATATTTATGCCGTTAATCATGGCTTTTGCTCTTAGAAGTATGGTAACATGTCTTATATTAGTATGCTAACGTTGTATGCTAGCTGTTCAGCTGATTTTGTATGTTTACAACATAAAATTGTGCTGTGTAATACATGGTCCTATTTTAGAAATACGCAAACTTTTTCTAAGTCAACATGCCAACTTTTGTGCTAGATTTTTAACTAAATGGAAATGCTTCAATATAAAAATTATGTATTTTGATGCTTGGCGCTATCTTGGAAGTACGGTAATGTCTCTTCTAGTAGCATCCTAACGTTAGCATGCTATCATTTTATGTGAGGTGTTAAGCAAATGTTCAATCAAGCAATCATCCATCCATCCATCATCTTCCGCTTATCCGAGGTCGGGTCGTGGGGGCAGCAGCCTAAGCAGGGAAGCCTAGACTTCCCTCTCTCCAGCCACTTCGTCAAGCTCTTCCCGGGGGATCCCGAGGCGTTCCCAGGCCAGCCGGGAGACATGGTCTTCCCAACGTGTCCTGGGTCTTCCCCGTGGCCTCCTACCGGTTGGACGTGCCCTAAACAGCTCCCTAGGGAGGCGTTCGGGTGGCATCCTGACCAGATGCCCGAGCCACCTCATCTGGCTCCTCTCGATGTGGAGGAGCACCGGCTTTTCTTTGAGCTCCTCTCGGATGGCAGAGCTTCTCACCCTATCTCTAAGGGAGAGCCCCGCCACCCGGCGTAGGAAACTCGTTTCGGCCGCTTGCACCCGTGATTTTATCCTTTCGGTCATGACCCAAAGCTCATGACCATAGGTGAGGATGGGAACGTAGATGGACCGGTAAATTGAGAGCTTTGCCTTCCGGCTCAGCTCCTTCTCCACCACAATGGATCGGTACGAAGTCCGCATTACTGAAGACGCCGCACCGATCCGCCTGTCGATCTCACGATCCACTCTTTCCCCACTCGTGAACAAGACTCCTAGGTACTTGAACTCCTCCACTTGGGGCAGGGTCTCCTCCCCAACCCGGAGATGGCACTCCACCCTTTTCCGGGCGAGAACCATGGACTCGGACTTGGAGGTGCTTATTCTCATTCCGGTCGCTTCACACTCTGCTGCAAACCGATCCAGTGAGAGCTGAAGATCCCGGCCAGATGAAGCCATCAGGACCACATCATCTGCAAAAAGCAGAGACCTAATCCCACGACCAACAAACCGGAACCCCTCAACGCCTTGACTGCGCCTAGAGATTCTGTCCATAAAAGTTATGAACAGAATCGTGGATAAAGGACAGCCTTGGCGGAGTCCAACCCTCACTGGAAACGTGTCCGACTAACTGCCAGCAATGCGGACCAAGCTCTGACACTGATCATACAGGGAGCGGACCGCCACAATAAGACAGTCCGGTACTAAATCAATGTTTATTTATAAAGCCCTGAATCACTAGTGCCTCAAAGGGCTGCACAAACCACAACGACATCCTCAGTAGGGCCCACATATGGGCAAGGAAAAACTCACCCAAGTGGGACGTCGACCATGATGACTATGAGAAACCTTAGGGGGAGGGGGGTTGCCCACATATGTGGTCCTCTCCAATAAAATATTGTATGTTTACACCTAAAATTGTTAAATTTAAATACTTGGCACCATCTTGGAAATATGCTAACTTGACCTATGTCTTCATGCTAATGTTAGCATGTTAACGTTTATGCTAGCTTTTTAACTGAAAGTAAATGTTCAAACCTAAAATGATGGATTTTTATGCTTGGCGTTAGGGCTGGGCAATATATCGATATATACGATATATCGTGAGTTTGTCTCTGTGCAATATAGAAAATGACTATATCGTAATATTGGAGTATACGTTCTCACGCAGTTGCTTTTAGCTGCGGACATTCAGGCTATTCCCACTGTTTCCTGTCTCTTTTCACAGACAAGCAGGCACACATTCTTACATACGTCACATACTTGTCTGACCTCGCAGAGCTGAGAGGTAGCATACTGGGCTACGTTAGCTGCTAACGTAGCCGTACAAGAGAAAGAAGGTGCGGATCTGGTAACAAATGAAGGAAGACTTAATTCCCAATAAAAACAGCAGGGTTTTCATCGTCTGGCTGTGGTTCGGCTTCAAGTGGGAATATGTCAAACAGACAACCGTAATTTGTCAAGTGTGGGGCAAAAGCGTTGCTATAAAAGGTAGCATTACTGCTAATACGTAGCATCATTTGAAAAGTCATTGCTAGAGAATGAAGAGAATTTCATATCCTTAATAACCTACCACATAGTGAAGGACGAATACTATTTGATTTCCTATTATGCAGCTCATTTTTATTCGACATTTAAAATGTCTCGGACAATCTTGCACTTTATGTTTTGGAAATGACTTGAATGTTTGTGCCACTGCTTAATAACTTTAATAAATACACTTTTGGTCAATTGACTTAGTTGTGATTTCCCTCTCTGCATGAAAGTTTAAAAGTAGCATATATTAATGCAGTATGAAGAAGAATTTTTTAATGTATACACATAGAATCATCATACTGCTGTGATTATATGCATCAAGTGTTCAGTCAAGGCCAAGGCAAAATATCGTAATATATATCGTATATCGCGATATGGCCTAAAAATATCGCGATATTAAAAAAAGGCCATATCGCCCAGCCCTACTTGGCGTCATCTTGGAAGTATGCTAACGTCTTTTATATTAGCATGCTGGCGTTACCATGTTAATATTTTATGCTAGCTTTTCAGCTAATTTTATATGTTTACATCTTTAAAATAGTGCATTCTTAGTGCTGTCTTAGAAATGTTCTAACTTGTTCGATGTCATCATGCTAATGTTTTATGCTAGTCTTTTAGCTAATTTTGGTATATTTACACCTAAAAATCATACATATTGATACTTAGGCCTTTCTTAGAAAAATTATAGCGTCTCTTATATTAGCATGTTAATGTTTAGGTTATGCTAGTTGTTTAGCTAATGTTGTATGTTTACTACTAAAAATGGTGTATTTTAAAACCTGGTGCTATCTGAAAAAGTACGCTAACTTGTTCTATGTTATCATGGCATGCTCACATTTTATGCTAGGTTTTTAGCTAAATGTATATGTTCAAACCTAAAAAATGATGGCTTTTGATATTTGGCGCCATCTCAGAAGTATGCTAACATCTTATTTTAGCATGTTCATGTTTTATGCTAGCTTTTTAGCTTACTTTGTGTGTTTAAAACAAAAAATCATACATTTGAATACCATGCAGTAACATATGTCATTTCTCATTCTATTGTGTCGTCAAAATGATGATGGATTCTTAATCTACTTGTTCATTTACTGTTAATATCTGCCTAGTTTCTGTTTTAACATGTCCTATCTACACTTTTGTTCAAATGTAATAATCACTAATTCTTTTGTTTGTTTGATACTTTACGTCAGTTTTTGGTCGTATTAAAACATATGGGTATGAATTCAATACCGAGTAGTTACATGGTCATACATTTGTCATAATTTAAATTTTCTGGGACATATTTATTAATTTTATTAACAACAACAAAAATAACTAAATATTTTGTAATAATAAAAAAAATATTGACATAATCGTTTTACCGACTATATACATCTCCTGTATTTGGTATCGTTACAGTCGATCCACTAGTTTGTTTACACTCAGGAGAGCTAGCTTGCTGTTAGCGGTTAGCTGTTGTATCCTCCTACGCTGTGTAGTGAAGCATGTTTAGCTAGGCCTCAATGATACTTGTAAGACACTTACTTTATTTGTGGCGATGGAGGTTAGGATTCGTGATTTAGAAGTAGCCAAAACACTGTGGAGGGACGTTAGCCGCTCAGTGTTTCCCACAGGTCAGGCATCTATTTGTGGTGGTGTGTTCGGGCGGCGGCGGCAATGACTAAGAAAAATGCGGAGTTGGAATATAATTACAACACTTTATGTACATATTTATATACAGATTTGAACAATTAGTTATTCACTGAAATATATTTATTAATTGTGGTTCTTACAAAGGGCTTCACGGTGGCAGAGGGGTTAGTGCGTCTGCCTCACAATACGAAGGTCCTGCAGTCCTGGGTTCAAATCCAAGCTCGGGATCTTTCTGTGTGGAGTTTGCATGTTCTCCCCGTGAATGCGTGGGTTCCCTCCGGGTACTCCGGCTTCCTCCCACTTCCAAAGACATGCACCTGGGGATAGGTTGATTGGCAACACTAAATTGGCCCAAGTGTGTGAATGTGAGTGTGAGTGTTGTCTGTCTATCTGTGTTGGCCCTGCGATGAGGTGGCGACTTGTCCAGGGTGTACCCCGCCTTCCGCCCGATTGTAGCTGAGATAGGCGCCAGCGCCCCCCGCGACCCCGAAAGGGAATAAGCGGTAGAAAATGAATGGATGGATGGATGGGTTCTTACAAAAAATATATAATCTTAAAAAATATAAAAGCTAAAATGTCTCTTAAAGCCCACTCCAAATCTTGAACTTTAGACTGCCATCAGTTTTACTCCCTCCACTTAACCATGCGTTTCCTACTGCCTGCAGACTTTGTACCCTTTGTTTTTTCTACTTGCCCGACTTCTCAAATCTACTTGCCCCAATATTTTTACTTGCGTAGGTTTTTTTCTGGCTGTGTAGTGCTCATGGCTTATATCTTACTAAAATCCTTCCCGGTGACTATTTACAACACTACACAGTATTTGTTATTATTATCTATAATTACATTGCAAACATGTAAAATGTAATGCTATTTCACATTATTTGACCAGTAGCAGTTACAGGACATGCAAACTCCACAGAGAAAGATCCCGAACCCGGGATTGAACCCAAGACTAGTCAGGACCTTCGTATTGCGAGGCAGATGCACTAACCCCTCTACCACCGTGCTGCCTATTAATTACACTTTATAGAGTCAAAAGCCAAAATTTTTTATTTTTTTTTCCCCCGAGTCAAGAGCCGAAAAATCTATTCGTGGCGGCCGTAATTCTTTCGTGGCGGGCCGCCACAAATAAATGAATGTGTGGGAAACCCTGCCGCTGGATCATTTGCTGGCGAGGATTCTGCAGTGCATCGAGAAAGCTTTCGTTCGCTTGTCAATTTTAAACTTGCTGGGCATCGACCCACATTATTATGTCAGAACGATACAATTCAAAACTTTATCTGACATAATCTGTAAACTTTACTTTGAAAGCACTGGCATGTGGTGAGAACGTTTTGCAGTCTGATGCCTTCCCGTTGCCGGCCAGCAGGGGGCGTCACCGCCATGTGCGCCCCATGATGCCAACATCCACATGGAATTTCTTGCACCCTCATTTTTTTCTAAATCCAAACGACATGAAGGAAAACTGCAGCTTTTTATTTTCAGCCATGCGACAAAACCCTCAAATGTTTGACACCATCTTTGTTCTTCTTCTTGTCCACCATGTTTGGACATGTTTTTATTCAGCGTGCGTCCTCATTCAGCTCAGCTATTTTACACAAAAGGGGGTATGGGCTAGATCAGGGGTGTCCAAATTGCGGACCGGGGACCATTTGCGGCCCGCAGCAAAATTTTTTAGCGGCCCATTTTTGAAACACTATTACAGGTTCAATTGTTAAAGAGCAAACATGTAGAAAAAAACACCTAAACTTTATGGCAGCAAATATATCTGAGGTTAATCTAGGGTAGGGGTCACCAACGCGGTGCCCGCGGACACCAAGTAGCCCGTAAGGACCAGATGAGTCGCCCGCTGGCCTGTTCTAAAAATAGCTCAAATAGCAGCACTTACCAGTGAGCTGCCTCTATTTATTTTTTTATTTACTAGGAAGCTGGTCTCGCTTTGCTCGACATTTTTAATTCTAAGAGAGACAAAACTCAAATAGAATTTAAAAATCCAAGATGATATTTTAAAGAGTTGGTCTTCACTTGTTTAAATAAATTCATTAATTTTTTTCCTTTGCTTCTTATAACTTTCAGAAAGACAATTTTAGAGAAAAAATACAACCTTAAAAATGATTTTAGGATTTTTAAACACATATACCTTTTTACCTTTTAAATTCCTTCCTCTTCTTTCCTGACGATTTAAATCAATGTTCAATTGATTTTTTTTATTGTAAAGAATAGTAAAACAAAATTGAATTTAATTCTTCATTTTAGATTCTGTTTTTTCGACAAAGAAAATTAGTGAAATATTTCTTCAAACTTACTATGATTAAAATTCAAACAAATATTCTGGCAAATCTAGAAAATCTGTAGAATCAAATTTAAATCTTATTTCAAAGTCTTTTGAATTTCATTTAACATTTTTGTTCTGGAAAATCTAGAAGAAATCATTATCTGTCTTTGTTAGAAATATAGCTTGGTCCAATGTGTTATATATTCTAACAAAGTGCAGATTGGATTTTAACCTATTCAAAACATGTCATCAAATTTCTTAAATTAATCTTAATCAGGAAAAATTATTAATGATATTCCATAAATTCTTTTTTTAATTTTTTCAAAAAGATTTGAAATAGCTAGTTTTTCTCTTCATTTTTTTCTGTTGAATTTTGAATTTTAAAGAGTCGAAATTGAAGATAAACTATGTTTCAAAATTGAATTTTCATTTTTTTGTGTTTTCTCCTCTTTTAAAAAGTTCAGTTAAGTGTTTTTTTCATCAATTATTCCCTACAAAAAACCTTCCGTAAAAGGAAAAAAAATATACGACGGAATGAGAGACAGAAATACCCATTTTTTAAAATTTATATAGATGTATTTATTAAAGGTAAATTGAGCAAATCGGCTATTTCTGGCAATTTATTTAAGTGTGTATCAAACTGGTAGCCCTTCGCATTAATCAGTACCCAAGAAGTAGCTCTTGGTTTCAAAAAGGTTGGTGACCCCTGATCTTGAGATATGGAAGTGTTGAAAGTAAAAAAGATGATATATATGTACAACTTATTTTTACATTCACAACAAATTGAGTGAATGCCTATTATGATAAATATTGTGTTGGTTTTGACAATGAAAAATAACAAAATGGCCCCTACATGATTACATTTTTCAGTGTGTGGCCCTCAGTGGAAAAAAGTTCGGACACCCGCGGTCTAAGAAGTGTCCGCCTCATGCTGTCTTATCATTTCATCTTTGAATCATTCACCATCAGCCCCCATTTGTTGACCGCCCTCCTCGCTGCATGTCGCAATGGCGTTGGACGGGGGGGGGGGGGGGGGGGGGCAGCCTGAGGAGTGTTTCCAGGTCAGGGAGAAGTGAGTCGTGCTGATCCAGTGTCAGACTCTGTAAGTTGAGTTAGTGATGACAAGTCCACAGCTAGTCCTCAGGGATAAAAACATGCAGGCTTTTATTTTTGACACATGAAGCCAACAGCATCTTTTTATTAATATACTACAGTACTATACACTCCATAATAATATACTATAGTCCTATACACTTTATAAGTGGCCGTGCGCAACCCAAGGGTCCCTGGTTCAGTCCCCACCTAGTACCAACCTTGTCACGTCCGTTGTGTCCTTGAGCAAGATACTTCACCCTTGCTCCTGATGGTTAGCGTTTTGCATGGCAACTCCCTCCATTAGTGTGTGAAAGTGTGTGTGAATGGGTAAATGTGGAAGTAGTGTCAAAGCACTTTGAGTACCATTAAGGTAGAAAAGCGCTATTCAAGTACAACCCATTTATCATTTATTTATTTATATACCCGTTCTAATAATATACAATGGGGCAAAAAAGTATTTAGTCAGCCACCGATTGTGCAAGTTCTCCCACTTAAAATGATGACAGTATTCTTCGTCCTCCGAACACGACGAGTTGAGTTTATACCAAAATGGATACATGGATGATACAGCAGAGGATTGGGAGAATATCATGTGGTCAGATGAAACCAAAATAGAACTTTTTGGTATAAACTCAACTTGTCGTGTTTGGAGGAAGAAGAATACTGCGTTGCATCCCAAGAACACCACACCTACTGTGAAGCATGGGGGTGGAAACATCATGCTTTGGGGCTGTTTTTCTGCTAAGGGGACAGGACGATTGATCCGTGTTAAGGAAAGAATGAATGTGGCCATGTATCGTGAGATTTTGAGCATAAACCTCCTTCCATCAGTGACAACTTTAAATGGTTGACCAAATACTTATTTTCCACCATAATTTACAAATAAATTCTTTAAAATTCCTACAATGTGAATTCCTGTTTTTTTTTTCACAGTCTGTCTCTCACAGATGAAGTGTACCTATGATGAAAATTACAGACCTCTGTCATCATTTTAAGTGGGAGAACTTGCACAGTCAGTGGCTGACTAAATACTTTTTTGCCCCACTGTATACTACAGTACCATACACTTAATGATAATATTCTACAGTACCATACACTTCCAAAGACCCTTTATTGCATTTATGGAAATTATTCATTCATATTATTGTACAACATATACAGTATATATGTACTGAAAAGGAATGGACCGATTATCGGCCGGGCTGTTTATCAACACCAATATTTGGCATTTTGACAATTATCGATATCAGCCTTTTTTGTAATTGGATATCAGCTAGTGATCCATATATTTTCCACCGGTTGTCCCTTTCAGGGTCGCGGAAGGTGCGGGATTCTACCACAGCTGATACTGGAAATATCGATACCGCTGATACAAGTTCCTTATGCCCTAACACCGATTCTCAAATCAAAATATTGATACCTTTTGATACTTAAATAAATTCCTCAGTAAATTCACCAAAAGGTCACCGTGGCGTTATTGAGTCTGTTAAGCTGATTGGAGAGCTAGCTTGTGGATTTAGTGGGACCATGACGATGACTTCTGTTTTGTTTGAGCAGCCGTTTTACAGCTGTGTTAAAGACACCCTTTGGAAACAATTAAGGCATGTAAATGTGATGACTCTTTTTCGGCATGGTAATGCCGGTGTTGTTTTCCCGTGGATGCGTCAAAGCAGAACACAGCAAAGGTGAGATATAATGTATTTATTAAATAATAAAAAGGCTAGGAACAAAAACATTGGTGTAAAGAGAAGGCAAACAAAAGACGCTAGTATGATAACTAAGAAATACAGAATGATAAACTAAGCTGGCACGAAGGCACACAAAAACAGAAAAACAATTCCTAAGCATGTGAGCTGGAAATAAACAAATGGCTTAGCGTAAAAGCTAGCGAGAATATACATACGAAGATGAAGGTCGAGAGTCGTCACTGTTGCGCGAGGGCAAATTAGGATCCGAGAATGAGTGAACAGAAAGGCTGGCTTATAAAGGGTGGTGATAACAAGAAACAGGTGTGCAGGTGGACTGATGAGTAACTGTAGTGATGGACAAAACGGGAAATAAACGGGGTAGACTGAAAATGAAATTACAGATGGAAAAATAAACAATAACGTGAAGATCCGAGTAACGGATCGCAACAGTAAATAAACATTTATAGAATAGTTCTGTGTAAATAACTAATTTCCATACGTATATGTCTGCAGCTTATAGTTTTTTTTCTTCTAAAATTTAGTGGGTGTGGCTTATATACCAGTGCACTCTAGTCTAGAAAATGCAGTATTTACATATCACAAAAATGGTAAAATGTTCTGTGTTTATATCGCACTTTGCTATGCCTGCACGATACCCAAAGCACTTGACATTATACGTGACATTCACAAATTCATGGCGCTAACCATGACCTGTCAGAATCAAGGTGGATGAAGTGTCTTGCCCAAGGAATCGAAACAGGAACCCTCAAGCTGACCCTCTGATGCGTTTCGAACCGCAGTCTGCATTCATTGATCAGTGAGTTGTTGTCATGGAAACCCACCGACAGCAATGAATGTTTATTGCAGCGTTTAGAGCGGTCAGGTCAAATGACAGGAAGTGCCTCCGAAACACTTCCTGTGATATTTCGCTGCTGGTGACATGTGTCCACGTCTTTCGCTTCAGGGTGATGCCCGAAGCCGCGTGTTGGCGGCGACACAGGGTACAGTCAACGGCCGATGGTTTCGTCTGAGCTCAAACTCACCGACAGCGTTGAATGTTCACCGTGTGCACCCAAATAATTCATAACTCACATTATTCATAACTCAAAATACTCATAACTCACATTTGTAACTCACATTGAGGTGGCGAGTTGTCCAGGGTGTAAAGCCGCCTTCCGCCCGATTGTAGCTGAGATAGGCGCCATCGACCCCAAAAGGGAATAAGCGGTAGGAAATGGATGGATGGATTATTCATAACTGTCAATATTCACAACTCAGATTATTCACAACTCAAATTACTCATAACTCAAATTTATCGTAACTCACATTACTCCCAACTTACAATATTCATAACTCTAATTATCCATACCTAATTATTCATAACACAATATTCATAACTCCAATTATTCAGAACTCCAGTTATTCATAACTCACATTCCTCACTCACATTATTCAATACCTACATTATTCATGTTACTCATAATTCACATTTTTCATAACCCACAATATTCATAACTCGCATTTTTCTTGAATCACATTATTCATCACTAACGTTATTCACATTACTCGTAATTCAAATTATTCATAACTCAAAGATTCAAAATACTCCTAACTCACATTATACATAACTGAAATGACTCATAACTAAAATGATTAATAATTTAAATTATTCGTAACTCGTATTACTCTTAGATAACATTATTCATAACTCAGTATTCATAACTCACAGTACTCATAACCCAAATGATTCGTAGCCTACACTAATCATAACTCGCATTATTCATGACTCAAATTACTTATAATTCACATTACGCATAACTCAAATTTTTATATCTCTGTATATGTGTATGTGTGTATATTATATATATATATATATATATATATATATATATATATATATATATATATATATATATATATATTAGGGCTGTGAATCCTTGGGTGTCCCACGATTTGATTCAATATCGATTCTTGGGGTCACGATTCGATAATATATTGATTTTTTTCGATTCTCGATTCAAAAACGATAATTTTCCAAATCAAAACTATTCTGTATTCATTCAATACATAGGATTTCAGCAGGATCTACCCCAGTCTGCTGACATGCTAGCAGAGTAGTAGATTTAAAAAGAAAAAGCTTTTATAATTGTAAAGTACAATGTTTTATCAACTGATTGCAATAATGTAAATTTGTTTTAACTAATAAACGAAGCAAAAATATGACTTATTTTATCTTTGTGAAAATATTGGACACAGTGTGTTGTCAAGCTTGTGAGATGCGATGCAAGTGTAAGCCACTGTGACACTATTTTTCTTTTTTTTAATTATTATAAATGTCTAATGATAATGTCAATGAGGGATTTTTAATCACTGCTTTGCTGAAATTATAACTAATATTGATACTGTTGTTGATGATATTCATTTTTGTTTCACTACTTTTGGTTTGTTCTGTTTCGTGTTTGTGTTTCCTCTCAATTGTTCTGTTTATTGCAGTTCTGAGTGTTGCTGGGTCAGGTTTGGTTTTGGAATTGGATTGCATTGTTATGGTATTGCTGTGTAGTGGTTTGTTGGATTGATTAAAAAAAATCATTAAAAAAAAAAAGTTTAAAAAAAAATTTGAAATCTATTCTGAATCGCACAACGTATTTGAATCAATTTTTTTCCACAACCCTAATATATATATATATATATATATGTGTGTGTATATTTAAAATAATTAACACACACACACACACACACACACACACACACATATTCATAAATTTAACGCTTAAGTCTAGATCAACTTCAGATCTAAAAAAAAAAGTTAAAGTACCAATAATTGTCTCACACACACTAGGTATCTGTTGATTATACGTTTTTTCATTTTTGTTTTATGCCCTTTTTTTCAAAGAAATTGTAACTTTTTATAGCAAAACACAGAAAATATGCTATTATTTTCTCCTAAAATATTTCAAAGTGGAATATTTGATGTGAAGTAATTGGAGCCTCTAATAGGTCGATAATTCAATGAATTGATTTTGATTCATTATTATATTTGATCAACAACAGTCTTTTAAAAAACAGTCTGCATTGTGTGATTAGAGTCATCATTGCAACTTTTTCTCTTTACATTTTGCTCTTATACTCCAATTTTTAAAACTTTTTTTTGGAATAGAATTTTTAGAGATTGTCTCACACACACTAGGTATCTGTTGGTTATACGGTTTTTTTCGTTGTTGTTTTATGCCCTTTTTTTCCCCAAGAAATTGTAACTTTTTATAGCAAGACACAGAAAATATGCTGTATTTTCTCCTAAAAATATTTCAAATTGGAATATTGATGTGAAGTAATTGGAGCCTTCAATAGGTCAATAATTCAATGCATTGATTTTGATACATTATTACATTTGATCAACAACAGTCCTTTAAAAAACAGTCTGCATTGTGTTATTAGAGTCAGCATTGCAACTTTTCCTCTTTACATTTTGCTCTTATACTCCACTTTTTTTGGGGGGGGGAATATCATTTTTAGAACGTGCTAATGGCCGTTAAAAAATGATCTGCGGGCCGCTCTTTGGACACCTCCGATTCATATCGTTTATCGTCTGTATTGCAAAAAAGCGAGTCTGCGGATGAAAACCCAGAATGACACATGGGATGTTTCTTTTGAGACGCCCCAGGTGTGTCAGAACACCTACCCTCACGTCAGAAGGAGCGGCGTTCCAGAAATACTGTGAGTGATCATCTCCACCTTCTTCAAAACACACCTGGCTCTGCGGCCTGCAGCAAGAAGGAGAAGAAAAGGATGATATGAAAGGACACAAGATGTCAAAGTGACTCGTGGAAAGGTGCGAGAGATCCGAGAAGCGGAGTGCACTGCAGAGCTGTGCTCGTTAGACATCAGTGCTCCCGTTACCCTGCGCTGAACCCCCGCTTCTGCCCGGGGAGTACGCCTTGCTGCGCCCGCGTCTTTGAGGTTGGAAAATCATGCGGTCATGTTTTATTCATGCCGTCTACGTCTGCGCCTCTTCCCCACTTTGCCTGTTTTCCTCAACACGCAGCAAAACATCACCATTGTTTCTCTTTTCCGTTCACCTTTTTTTTCTTTGATTGTGAAACCTTGTAAGGTAGATGCACGTTGTCGTTGGGAGATTTGTTGCAGCTCTGCAAGGTTTGTGTTCCCAGCAAAATATCACTTAGTGCAATGTATTTGTTCTCCTAGGGCTGGGCAATATGGCTGATACCTGTATCACGATATCACTTTTTTAATGTCAATAATTATTGATATTTTTTACGACCTATGGAAAATAAAGACCAGAAGAAAAATATATAAATTTCCTCTGATTATAATGTTCTCAGCTATTAAAGGCCAACTGAAACCCACTACTACCCACCACGCAGTCTGATAGTTTTTACATCAATGATGAAATATTAACATTGCAACACATGTCGATACGGCCTTTTTAGTTTACTAAATTGCAATTTTAAATTTCCCGGGAGTTTCTTCTTTAAAACGTCGCTTAATGATGACGTGTACGCGTGACGTCACGGACTGTTTGTAAATATGAGCGCTGCACACACACACAGCTAAAAGTCGTCTGCTTTAACCGCATAATTACACAGTATTTTGGACATCCGTGTTGCTGAATCTTTTGCAATTTGTTCAATTAATATTGGAGAAGTCAAAGTAGAAAGATGGAGTTGGGAAGCTTTAGCCTTTAGCCACACAAACACACGGTGATTCCTTGTTAAAATTCCCGGAGTTGAAACTTTACTATGGATCAGAGCGGTCAAGCGAACATGGATCCAGACCGAATGTCAACCAGCAGGTTTCGGTGAGAAAATTGTGGTAAAAAGTCGCTTCCTACCGGAGATCAGCTGAGCTTGCGCCGTCTATAAAGCTGCCGTCGACTTCCCTGAGACACCGGCCTCAAGGCCCCAGTGGACACACACCTCCGACTATCAGGTACTGTTAAACTCACTAAAACACTAGCAACACAATAGAAAGATAAGGGATTTCCCAGAATTATCCTAGTAAATGTGTCTAAAAACATCTGAATCCGTCCCAATGCAATCGCGTTTTTTTGTTGTTGTTTTTTTTCTAGTCCGTCGCTATCAATTTCCTCAAACACGAATCTTTCATCCTCGCTCAAATTAATGGGGAAATTGTCGTTTTCTCGGTCCGAATAGCTTTTTTTGTTGGAGGCTCCCATTAAAAACAATGTGAGGATGTGAGGAGCCATCAACGGGTGACGTCATCGTCTGCAACTTCCGGTAATGGCAGGGCTTTTCAGTTGGCGACCAAAAGTTGCGCAATTTATCATCGATGTTCTCTACTAAATCCTTTCAGCAAAAATAGGGCAATATCGCGAAATGATCAAGTATGACACATAGAATGGACCTGCTATCCCCGTTTAAATAAGAAAATCTAATTTCAGTAGGCTTTTAAGGCAGAAAGTAAATGTCAACACCAGATTGGAAAACACTCAATGTAAAAACAAATAGTAAAATCACATTCAACACTTAACTATAAGCTTTTGAAATAAGGAATATGTAATAAATGCTTCATAAAGTGCAAGGAAATAGTGGAAAGTGTGAAAATGTAAACATAGAGAAACCTGAGAAGAACTATTTTCTGCAGGTTTAGTACCAGGAAGTTACAGCTGTGCTCTAAAGGGTGAGCACGACTGGCAATGTTCTGGTCTTTGATCGGACTACGGCCCCTTTGATCAAACCCAAAAAAGTGCCATACTGTCCAGGTGACTTCATCTTTTAGCCACAATTTCTTCATTTTCACTTTCTCTTCTCACCCCATGCAAAGAATCCACCAAACTTTATAGTTTATATTGTCACCTGATTGGCTGTTAGCGTGTCTGACAAAAAAGAAAAAGAAAATATTGAACACATTTTTTGTTGATATCATTTTATCGGCCAACTCGATGTTCTCCACACAATGCATACTCAGAATAAGACCATTGCATAGCTCTGGTCACTAGTTTAGTTACGTTGGCTCTGTTCCTGTAGTTTATACTGTACATTGAAATAATATTGTTGACACATTTGATATTTTGCTGATAACGGACCAAAATCCTGTATCAAAATTGGACCAGAACACCCCTAAAACATATGTTTTTGTACCATGTTTTTTCTTTGGTCACTTTTGTATCCCTGCGTTGTGTTTATTTGCTCGGTATGTTTCCATGGATTTCCATTTCAGTCCCCCTAGTTCAGGATTACCGTATTTTCCGGACTATGGAGCGCACCAGTATATAAACCTCACCCACTACATTTTAGAAGAAAACAACATGTTAACAAAATAACCGCACCTGACTATAAGCCGCATAAGTGGGGCAAGAAAGTATTTAGTCAGCCACCGATTGTGCAAGTTCTCCCACTTAAAATGATGACAGAGGTCTGTAATTTTCATCATAGGTACACTTCAACTGTGAGAGACAGAATGTGAAAAAAAAATCCAGGACTTCACATTGTAGGAATTTTAAAGAATTTATTTGTAAATTATGGTGGAAAATAAGTATTTGGTCAACCATTCAAAGCTCTCACTGATGGAAGGAGGTTTTGGCTCAAAATCTCACAATACATGGCCCCATTCATTCTTTCCTTAACACGAATCAATCGTCCTGTCCCCTTAGCAGAAAAACAGCCCCAAAGCATGATGTTTCCACCCCCATGCTTCACAGTAGGTATGGTGTTCTTGGGATGCAACTCAGTATTCTTCTTCCTCCAAACACGACGAGTTGAGTTTATATCAAAATGGATACATGGATGATACAGCAGAGGATTGGGAGAATGTCATGTGGTCAGATGAAACCAAAATAGAACTTTTTGGTATAAGCTCAACTCGTCGTGTTTGGAGGAAGAAGAATACTGAGTTGCATCCCAAGAACACCACACCTACTGTGAAGCATTGGGGTGGAAACATCATGCTTTGGGGCTGTTTTTCTGCTAAGGGGACAGGACGATTGATCCGTGTTAAGGAAAGACTGAATGGGGCCATGTATCGTGAGATTTTGAGCCAAAACCTCCTTCCATCAATGAGAGCTTTGAATGGTTGGCCAAATATTTATTTTCCTCCATAATTTACAAATAAATTATTTAAAATTCCTAAAATGTGAATTGCTGGATTTTTTTCTCACATTCTGTCTCTCACAGTTGAAGTGTACCTATGATGAAAATTACAGACCTCTGTCATCATTTTAAGTGGGAGAACTTGCACAATCGGTGGGTGACTAAATTGTCAAAATATCTACGTTGTGAAAATAGTTATTTACACATCCGTAAATTTTTACTTACATCCCTTAATTGTTTCCAAACAATGTCCGTAACACGGCAGTAAAACAGCTGATCAATCAAACCAGAAGTCATCGTCATGAGCTCACTAGATGCGCTAAACAGACTCAATAACTCCACGGTGATGTTTTGGTGAATTTACTGAAACATTTGTGAACCTGAAACAATACAAACAGAATGCCATTGTAAGTAATTAATACTAACACAGACACTTGCAAACGTGTTAGCAAATTAGCTAATGCTAATGTTGCTAGCTTGATTACATTACGATGGCACATACAAATATGCACGAAAACACTCCTACATACATCACACATGGGATGGTTTATTCAGTAAGAATTGCTTGCTGTATTGTAAAACTTACAAACGTTGTTTGGATTGATGTATGATGAATCCTTAGGAATAAAAAACAGTATGGACAGCTTCCAGACAGAACAACATTTCTACTCCTGGTTGAAAGGACTACTTGGAAGGACACAACAGCACCTGCAGTGAACAAACCTGTCCCAAAAATGGTGCCACCTTCACAGTGTCTTCGCTTGTTGTTGTTTTTTTAACTATCTGCATTATGGCTATCAGTGAAAAAAAATCCGTAAATCAGCCGCAACGTTTTATAGGCTTCTGGGTCCAAAGTGTTGGAAAAAACGAGCAATTTATAATCCGGAATTTACGATATCACTGATGTGATACCCAGATACCGTGACCTAAACGTGCCAATGTGCCGCATGTAAGTTAAGCCGGGCCAGACCGAACGAGCGAGAACCCTGCAATGTCAGCACATTCCCGGACAATGAGACGCGCAATGTTCTCTGTCATGGTGCCTGGCCTCCATTCCACAACAGTCATATATAATATTTGCTTACCAAGTACAAGTTGCCTTTTTGCATGCAAATTATTTCAAGATGTTGTCTGGTATGAACTCTTACCTTGGAGACCAGGGGTTCTTCACCTTTTTGACCTCGGGGACCAACTTACGAGGAAGGGGAGCCCGGGACCACTCAAATATTAACACAGAATTAGTCATCTTACTCTTGATGTTAATCATATTCAATCATTTTATTTGATCTACTTACAGTTCACTACCTTGTCTAATGATATGGAAACTAATGGAGGTTAATCAAAAACAATATAATTTGTTATGTTGGTTTAGTTTTACTAACTTCTCCTTGTCCTTTTTTTCACTTCTCCTTCTTCCCCCCTCATTTTTATCCTCTTTTTTCCCCCTCAATTTCCCTCTTTTTCTCAACTTTCTTCCTCCTTTTCCCTCAATTTTCTTCCTTTTATCCCTCAATTTTATTGACCTTTTTTCTCAATTTTTTCTTCTTTTCCCCCAATTTTCCTCTATTTTGTCTAAATTTTCGGCGACTTTTTCCTCCCTTTTTTTCCATCAATTTATATATTTTTTTCATCATTTCTTTTTTCCTCAATTTTTTTTTCAAATTTCCTCCACTTTTTTTCTAACTTCTCCTTCTCCTGTTTTCTCACTTCTCCTTCTTCCCCCCTCATTTTTATCCTCTTTTTCCCCTCAGTTTTCCTCCTTTTTTCTCAACTTTCTTCCTCCTTTTTCCTCAATTTTCTTCCTTTTATCCCTCATTTATATTGACCTTTTTTCCCTTTTTTTCCCTCTTTTTTCCCAATTTTCCTCTATTTTGTCTAGATTTTCGGCGACTTTTTCTTTCATTTTTTCAATCAATTTATATATATTTTTTTCCATAATTTTTTTCCTCAATTTTTTCTCAATTTTCTTCCTTTTTTTTCTAACTTCTCCTTGTCTTTTTTTCTCACTTCTCCTTCTTCCCCCCTCATTTTTATCCTCTTTTTTCCTAAATGTTCCTCCTTTTTTCTCAACTTTCTTCCTCCTTTTTCCTCAATTTTCTTTCTTTTATCCCTCAATTTTATTGACCTTTTTTCTCAATTTTTTCTTCTTTTTCCCCAATTTTGCTCTATTTTGTCAAGATTTTCGGTGACTTTTTCCTTCCTTTTTTCCATCAATTTATATATTTTTTTCATAATTTCTTTTTTCCTCAATTTTTTCTCAATTTTCTTCCTCTTTTTTTCTAACTTCTCCTTGTCCTTTTTTCTCACTTCTCCTTCTTCCCCCCTCATTTTTATCCTCTTTTCCCCCCTCAGTTTTCCTCTTTTTTTCTCAACTTTTTTCCTCCTTTTTCCTCAATTTTCAAAATAATATCATTTGTTAGGATTAGGTCAGGCTTATTAGAAAACTAACCACATTTACTGCATAAGAAGGGACTCCAAAATAACTGACACAAATAATACATGTTGTTGTGCTAAAATAAACTAAACATGAACTAAAATAAATAATGCAATAAACAAAATAATAATGAATCTTACTTAATTAAACTGTCAATTCATTACTTTAGTCATAACTTTTGCGCTTAAGAAACTTATTTATGACTTTAGCTCCGGACTTATTCTGTTTGTTTGATATTGTCATTACTGCCACAAATGGTGGAAAAGTGTATTACAAGTGAGTACCACCCTGGCCACAGCTTAGAAACACATTTTTTGGCAGATCTCGAGGGGTTGGTTCAGTAACACTCTTGTGGAACATGGCACAGTGATTGTAGCTCAAGGGTGGGCTGTGTAACTCTATTTTGATTTATTTAACTCCCGCGAAGCCAGTTTATCAAATACTTGTTTTCCCCTCCTATTTTAATCGGTAAAGAGATGTAGCAATTTCCGTTATGATGATAAACCACGGTAAAATTCCCGGCAGGACAGTGATAAAAATTATGGTCACAATAATGTCCATATTGTTTTAAAAAAGTACTGGAGTTTGCCCAAGTACTCTACCGTTTCTCTCATGGTATCCCGTGGAAGGTTCTCCAGGACTACTAAGTGTAAAACGCTCTCCCATTTGTCTTTTGGTTCTTGGACGATGCCGGTCGTAAGGCGAACCTGGTCATGGTGAACGTTGGCATCTGCCGAGTCAGCTTTTTGTCACTGGTTATGTTCAGAACAGAGTTCAAGTACATTGCAGTTTTCTTCACTGGAGTGAGAGGTTGATGTACCGGTGTAACCCACCGTGGTTCGGTCCGCATGGGACCAAAGCCCTTGTCGTCTGCATGAGAAAAGCTAAAAGCCCGGCCGAACTATCAACTACATAGCCAGCATTGCTCTAGAAACAAGGTTTACCGACATGTAGCCCAGCTATACTGGCTCGTCTCCGTTTCACCAGAACGTCGAAGTGAAGACAAAGCTGCTCAAGAAGGCAAAGGTCTCCATCAACCGGTTGATCTGTGGTCCTACCACCTATGTTCATGAGCTTTGGGGACTCACCGAAAGAGCACGATATAAGAGACCCAAATTGGATTCCTCCACAGGGTGACTAGACTAACCTTTGGAGATAGGCTAATGCCAAATCGGAAGGCAGTGCAGGAGGGCAGACTTCGGACATGCGGGTAAGATTATGTCTCGCAGCTGGCCTGGGAATGTCCCGTCCGGTGGAACATGAGGAGCTGACTGGGGACAGCAAAGTCCCTTTTCCATATAGATTGGTCTGATAAGTGGAAGAAACTGGATGGATGCAACATTACCAGGAGGTTATGTCATCTCTTGAGTTTGTTTGTCTATCAGTTAGCAGCGTAGCTCAAAAGCAAAAGCCTTTTTACTATGTTACTTTATGTTTTGTTTTCGAGCAATCAATCAGTCACAAATTATTCGTAAAGTCCTTAGTTACAAGTGCCTCAGAGGGCTTCACGAACCACAACGACATACTCTTGATCCGTACCCACATCCAGTAAATGAAAAACTCCAAAAGCACAAGGTGGGAAAAATAAGAAACCCAGAGAAGGGACCACGATGTGCGGACCCCATTCCTGGGGAACCGAGTGGGTACAATTATTGAACTGATAGAAAAGACTACAGAGGGTCATGGGTGGATCTTCTTGCATGGAGACAAGTCGACAATGCGAAAACATCCCGGACTGATGCATTAGAAGAATGGTTCACTCCGGGCCACGACTTCGGACAGCTGGTACCACTCCAGAGATTTTACGAGGCTGACCTTCCTCTGTGTGTGTACAGGGTATGCTAGCACCCTGTACACACACTGTAGACAGTGAGCGATGTCTAACAAAAAGGTTTACTCCATTTATTTCATCGTGCCATAGGACAATAGCAACATATCTCCAAAATGTGTGGATTTTGATTAAACGTTTAGTAAATGTCACAAAATCGGATCAGGAACAAGTGATTCGATTTTGGATGTCTGTGTTTTCAGGATTTCTTTGAAGTATTTTCCTAGAAAAGGTCCTGGCTCTACAGTATGAGTGCTTTTAAAATGATCGCAAATGTACGATGGATGTTTTGCCGAGGCTTTCCTTTCCTGAATCAAAGAGTTTATTAGGCACGAGCTGAAGGTAAGCTACAGGCTCAGTCCGGGGTTTGTAGCTCCAGTCAACGCTCCTTCAGGCCGACTGCCAATCCTTTCCAGAATCCCTGTGCCTCCACGTGCCATAGATCATCCTGCCAAGGCCGCGGGCACTCACTTAAACCTTTGCTCCTTTTTCCAACATTAACATCAGCGCTGACACTTTGATGGAATATTTCATCTGCCACTTACCTTTCCCTGCTCGCCTCGTCATCAACTTTTAGTCATCTGCGTTCTCGCCTTTTTCCTCACTAGTGTGTTTACAGCTTTTTTGTGACTATTCCGCGTGTCTCGCTGAGACGCACCTTTTTGAACTCGCCAGAGAAGCACTTGATCACGGCGTTCTGGCTGTCGTTGACTTATCCACTCATGCCGGGGAGAAACCACGCTGCATGTCGCCGTCTCCAATGCTTGGTTGGCTTGTTTTTGTGAACGCTGAGGCTGACGAACATGTATCCCACGCTTCCCACGTTGGCAGTTTGGAGGATCTGTAACAAAGTGGAAGGAGAGAGAGCCTCTCAGTACGTGTTGTCTGAATTTAACCTTAAAGGGGAACATTATCACAATTCCAGAAGGGTTAAAACCAATAAAAATCAGTTCCCAGTGGCTTATTTTATTTTTCAAAGTTTTTTTCAAAATTTTGCCCGTCTTTCAATATCCCGAAAAAAGGCTTTAAAGTGCCTGATTTTCGCTATTTGCGAAGGCACTGTCCATTTTCCTGTGACGTCATCCAGTGATTCCAATACAAACAGCATGGCGGATACCACAGCAAGATATAGCGACATTAACTCGGATTCAGACTCGGATTTCAGCGGCTTAAGCGATTCAACAGTTTACGCATATATTGAAACGGATGGTGGGAGTATGGAGGCAGATAGCGAAAACGAAATTGAAGAAGAAACTCAAGCTATTGAGCGAATAGCTATTGACGCTATTGGGCCATGTCTGCCTTCGCATCGCCGGTAAAGTGTGCAGACCAATGATCGGAAGTTTCGCATCTTTTGACACTGGATCAACTTAAATCCGTCCATTGGTAAGCGTTTGTTTGGCATTAAATGTGGGTGTAAGGAAACGCTGGATGCAAATATAGATACAAATGTACATACAGCTAGCCTAAACAGCATGTTAGCATCGATTAGCTGGCAGTCATGCCGCGACCAAATATGTCTGATTAGCACATAAGTCAACAACATCAACAAAACTTGCTTTGTGATTTCTTTGAGTTTATCGTTGGAAATGCATCTGGTTTGAGTGTTGCAGGATATCCATTCATCTGTGTGCCATGTCTGTCGTAGCATCGCCGGTAAAATGTGCGGACCAAAAGAAGGACTTTTGCATCTTGTGACACTGGAGCAACTTAAATCCGTCGATTGGTATGTGTTTGTTTGGCATTAAATGTGGATGGAGGGAAAGGCTGGATGCAAATATAGCTACAAATGAGGCATAATGATGCAATATCTACATACAGCTAGCCTAAATAGCACGGCATGCGAATCGATGCACATTCTACGTAAATCAACTTGAATCCGTCCCTGATCGTGTTGTTACACCCTCCGACAACACACCGACGAGGCATGATGTCTCCAAGGTACCGGAAAACATTTGAAAAAACGGAAAATAACAGAGTTGATTTGACTTGCTGCGTGTAATGTGGTGGAGAAAATGGCGTTGACTACCTAGGTAACGTCACGTTTTGACGTCATCGCTCTGAGAGGAAATAATAGAAAGGCGTTTAATTCGCCAAAATTCACCCATTTAGAGTTCGGAAATCGGTTAAAAAAATATATGGTCTTTTTTCTGCAACATCAAGGTATATATTGACGCTTACATAGGTCTGGTGATAATGTTCCCCTTTTAGTCTGCAGATGATTTGGCTTCTTTTTTCTGCAAACTTGGACACTCCGACTTCTGGCACAAGTAAGTATCTGCAATGTGGTAGTCCCTTAGCAAATATCACAATTCTGATAAGAAAAATTCTGGAATTTTTTTCAATCAGTCGGTGCCAGAAGGCTAACCCAGACTGATTTCTTCTGCCCACATGCAGCCTGGTCTACTTTACCGCCAGACAGGACATGTGGCTGAAACAAGATATCTTTGCAAAATAGGCACTTAAATGGTCAAGTGGTATTGGGAAATGTCGTCCTCTGAGTACAAAAAAACAATACAAAATGATGTAGACCACGGGTGAAAATGTGCCAATAATCCGCACCACGACAGAGGAATTTAGCCTCACACCTTATATATAAATATAAGGTACTAGGGATTGTCACAAGTCTGTGACTAATTTAGTTGACTCTGCGTTTTTATGTACATTTTTAACCTCGGATCATTCAAAAAGGTCATTTTCTGCAGATGTTCGGCATTTACAGGTGTTGTTCTGTAACCAACTCCTCTTAGATATTTCGAACTTTACTCTGACATATTAGATTTAGGGAGGATGCTAAATCTGGAAGCGTTTAGGTTTTTCTTATGGAATGTAGGCAAAGAAGCATGGCTACCTAGATGATCCTTCTCCATAGAGCATGGGTGTCCAACTCTGGCCCGCAGGCCAAATTTGGCCCACCGTGTAATTTAATTTGCCCCTTGAGGCAATATCAAATTAAAATTAGAGCTGGCCCGCCGGTATTATAACACCGCATTCACCGCTAATACTCATACTTACCAACCCTCCCGATTTTCCCGGGAGACTCTCGAATTTCAGTGCCCTTGCCGAAAATCACCCGGGGCAACCATTCTCCCAAATTTCTCTCGATTTCCACCCAAACAACATCATTGGGGACGTGCCTAAAAGGCACTGCATTCAACGTCCTTTACAACAGTCCGCTTTTTCTCCATACAAACATTGTGTCGACCCAGTAACATACTATATGCGGACTTTACACACAAACAAGTGAATGCAAGGCATACTTCGTCAACCGCCATACAGGTCACACTGAGGGTGGCCGTATAAACAACTTTAACACTGTTACAAATATGCGCCACACTGTGAACCCACACCAAACAAGAATGACAACCACATTTAGGGAGAACATCCGCACCGTAACCCAACATAAACACAACATAACAAATACCCAGAACCCCTTGCAGCACTAACTCTTCCGGGATGCTACAATATTTGAAAATCGATTTTGCATGTCACTATAAAGTTATACAAGCCTTGCTCGTTCAATATTCAATGCAAAACCTGTTTGGGTCCCTATTAAAAGGTTAATTTGTTCAACCATGGCCCGCGGCTTTGTTCAGTTTAAAAATTTGGCCCACTCTGTATTTGAGTTTGACACCCCTGCCATAGAGCGTCAAAAAGCCATAACTTCAAGACATACCAGACACAGTTAGTGTTCTGATCCGTGCTCAAGTTGGGGACACCTGATCTCGTCTGGCCGGATTGGAAGAGTTTGGTCAGGTTACGGCACGATTATTCGCAGGCACGCAATGTAGCTAACAAGGATCTGAATCTTACTCATTACTCAATTCTGAAACGATTTTAAAGATGACAGTTGGATTCAGAATCAATTCTGGATTCAAACTGTTTTTTGTTTGGAATTGTAATTGGGGCTGGACGATATGACTGAAAACGGTATTACGATGTTAGTGTTCTATATCAGTCGATGTCAGTAATTATTGGTATTGTTTTATGACCCACAGAAAATAAACATCCCTGGAAAGAAATATAGTAAAAATATTAATCAGTCAATCAAAGTTAATTAGTATAGCCCTTAATCACAAGTTCCTCATATTAGCTCAGGGGCCGCGTAGAGGGAAAGCTATTCCCACGTAGGCTGGACTGGTAAAATCATGGCATGATCAAAAAATAAAGACGACTTCATATTGTTTTCTTTGTTTTACTCTGACCCAAAATAGAACAAGCTCGTTCTGAAAATGCACGTATCACAAATAATCCTCTTGACGAAACACTTCAAGTGAGTTGAAAGGGAAAACGATCGGTGCAGTTCCAAAAACACCATGAAGATCACAATGAACTTAGACTTTGTCTCAGTGTATTTACCGAGCCATTCAATTGTAAGTCACCGTCTATCTAGGATTGAACGAATACAAAAAAATGTATGAATAAAAACTCTTTTAGGTATCGAATACCTCATTTGTCATTTCCACTCAACAAACCCTACAAACCGAGGTAGGAAGTTAGGAACTATTCAGTTGAGTTACTCCCTGCCTTGTAGGCATCAGAAATGTACAATTTCGACAAACCAAAGGTAAAAACTTAAGAGACTGACAGTATTGCAATAAATCACACACTCTTCTGCGAAGGATTTTTTTTTTTTCACATAACTACAGTATATCAAGGTTTAACATTTGAAATGGGGTTGCAAATTGTTTATTTTCCTCCTGAAAGCTAGCATCATTTCGCTTTTACAAGTACCTCAATATCAGGTGTCAGTAAATTTCCGGATGTTATTCAATTTCTTTGAGTCTTGAGTGTAGCTTTGTTTTATTGGTGCTCATTACAGGGAAAACATGCTCACAAAGATTTGGGGTTTCTCATTAATTTATGTGAATAAATAGGAGGAGGATATTTTTTCTTGGAACGTGGCTCTTTTAGGACAGAAACATTTTGGGGCAATGAAGTTGCCAAACGTGATGTGTTTGGAGCAGAAGACGTAAAACGGCAGGTTTTACATTTCGTTTGGGTTGAAGGGGAGGAGCCGCAGCCGCACTTTACTGTGTACCTCCTGCTCGCCCCCATTGTGAACCATTCGCTTGCCTAACATAATTGCTATTGCGACACCAAGTGGACACATTTAGAACAGCAGTTCCTTTCATTTAAACATACAAGTCAATTTTACTCATGTCGTCGCGGGCCTATCCGTCCATTAGAAGTTTTTTATAATTTTTTTTTACGTTTATTTTTTGTCAAAGAAAACTTAGTTTTTTATAAGGCAAACACACGATATTGAATATTTGATGTGAAACCACTGGAGCCTTGAATTGGTGAATAATTCGTAACATTGATTTGAATTCATTATTACTTTTTGAGCAACGGCTGTTAAAAATATATTTAAAAAAACAGCCTTAGCTAGTCAATATTACCCTCTGCATTTGACCCATCCCCTTGTTCCACCCCCTGGGAGGTGAAGAGAGCAGTGAGCAGCAGTGGTGGCCGCGCTCGGGAATCATTTTGGTGATTTAACCCCTAATTCTAACCCTTGATGCTGATTGCTAAGCAGAGTCACCATTTTGCTCTTTTATTTCACTTTTAAATTGTTTTTATTTTTTTATTTGTATTTTTAGAAACTTTTTAAAACATACATTTTCGTGCCACAATATAAATTCCACGTTTTTTTAAAAGAAAGTATCAATAAAAAATTAATTCTAAGTAAAATTTTTCAAACATTCGCCTCTTAGCAACTTAGCTAACCATCTGGCTAGCTTGCATGTTGTCGCCTGCGTTGGTTCTCCGAGCCGCAACGTTGACTGCTATCCATTTTGCTGCCAATCTAATTTGGATGATTACAAAGTTAGTTCCCAACCAGTTGTTGTTCTAGAGTATTTATTTACAAATTGAAACGAAAAAAAAAAAAAAAAGAAATTTAAACACTCAAATAAAAATAGCATGGCTTTTTAGAGGTTGGAACATTAGTCTTCATTTATTAATTTTAAAGTGTCCCCTTTTCTCTGTGTTCCTCATCTTGTTCCCCCTTTTTTTCCCAATTTTTACTAAATGTCCCATCGTTTTTTTTCTAAATGTTCCTACTTTTTTCCCGTTTTTAGTTTTTTTTCTTCAATTTTCCTCTTTTTTCCTTGATTTTTTTCCTCAAACTTTTGTTTTTCTCATACACTTCTCTCCTTCCCCCTTTTTCTCAAATGTATTCCCTTATTTTTCCTCAACTATCTTTATCTTTTTTTCTCAATTTTCTCTTCTTCTTTTTCCCCCTCAGTATTCTTCCTCTTCTTCCCCAATTTTCTTCCTCTTTTCCCCCGATCATCTTTTTCTTGTCAATTTTTCTTTTTTTCATAAATGATCCTCTTTTCTCAGTTTTCCTAGTCTTCCCCCCCTTTTTCAGTTTTGCCTAAATCTTCCATCGTTTTTTTTTCTAAATGTTTATATTTTTTTCTCAATTTTATTTTTTTCCTTATTTTTCCTTTTTTTTTCGTTGATTTTGTTTCTCATTAACTTTCCCTCAATTTTCTTCCTCTTTTTTTCTCACTTCTCCTTCTTCCCCCCTCATTTTTATCCTCTTTTTTCCCTCAGTTTTCCTCCTTTTTTCTCAACTTTCTTCCTCCTTTTTCCTTAATTTTTTTCTCTTATCCCTCAGATTTATTGACCGTTTTTTCTCAAATTTTCTTCTTTTTCCCCAATTTTCCTCTATTTTCTCTAGATTTTTGGCAACCTTTTCCTTCCTTTTTTCCATCAATTTATAAATATTTTTTTCATCATTTCTTTTTCCCTCAATTTTTTCTCAATTTTCTTCCTCTTTTTTTCTCACTTCTCCTTGTCCCTTTTTTCACTTCTCCTTCTTCCCCCCTCTTTTTTAATACCCCTTTTTCTCCTCCTTTTTTCTCAACTTTCTTCCTCCTTTTTCCTCAATTTTCTTTCTTTTATCCCTCAGATTTATTGACCTTTTTTTCTCAAATTTTTCTTCTTTTTCCCCAATTTTGTCTAGATTTTCGGCGACTTTTTCCTTCCTCTTTTCCATCAATTTGTATATTTTTTTTCATCATTTTTTTTTTCCGAAATTTTTTCTAAATTTTCTTCCACTTTTTTTATAACTTCTCATTGTCTTTTTTTCTCACTTCTTATTCTCCCCCCCTCATTTTTATCCTCTTTTTCCCCCTCAATTTTTCACCTTTTTTTCTCAACTTTCTTCCTCCTTTTTCCTCGATTTTCTTCCTTTTATCCCTCAATTTTAGTGACCTTTTTTCTCAATTTTTTTTTCTTTTTCCCAATTTTCCTCTATCTTGTCTAGATTTTCGGCACCTTTTTCCTTCCTTTTTTCCATCAATTTATATATATTTTCCATCATTTCTTTTTTCCTCAATTTTTTCTCAATTTTCTTCCTCTTTTTTTCTAACTTCTCCCTGTCCTTTTTTCTGACTTCCTCCTTTTTTCTCAACTTTCTTCCTCCTTTTTCCTCAATTTTCTTCCTTTTATCTCTCAATTTTGACCTTTTTTCTAAATTTTTTCTTCTTTTTACCCAATTTTCCTCTATTTTGTCTAGATTTTCGTCGACTTTTTCCTTCCTCTTTTCCATTAATTTGTATATTTTTTTTCATCATTTCTTTTTTCCTAAATTTTTTCTCAATTTTCTTCCACTTTTTTTCTAACTTCTCCTTGTCCTTTTTTCTCACTTTTTCTTCTTCCCCCCTCATTTTTATCCTCTTTTTTCCCCCTCAATTTTTCTCCTTTTTTCTCAACTTTCTTCCTCCTTTTTCCTCAATTTTCTTCCTTTTATCCCTCAATTTTAGTGACCTTTTTTCTCAATTTTTTCTTCTTTTTCCCCAACTTTCCTCTATTTTGTCTAGATTTTCGGCGACTTTTTCCTTCTTTTTTTCCATCAATTTATATATTTTTTTCCATCATTTCTTTTTTCCTCAATTTTTTTCTCAATTTTCTTCCCCTTTTTTTCTAACTTCTCCTTGTCCTTTTTTCTGACTTCCTCCTTTTTTCTCAACTTTCGTCCTCCTTTTTCCTCAATTTTGTTCCTTTTATCCCTCAATTTTATTGACCTTTTTTCTAAATTTTTTCTTCTTTTTCCCCAATTTTCCTCTATTTTGTCTAGATTTTCGGCAACTTTTTCCTTCCTTTTTTCCATCAATTTATATATATTTTTTCATCATTTCTTTTTTCCTCAATTTTTTCTAAATGTTCTTCCTCTTTTTTCCCCTCCATTATCCTCTTCATTCCCCTCAGTTTTCCTTGTTTTCCTCAGAAGGTGCGCACATCCCTGCATCGTTCTGTAGATTCTTCCACCAAAGGCATTTCTTGGTCCACCAGGGACACCATGTCCTCTTTGAGACCCGAAGGACTCACTCACGGCCGAGATCGGCTCATCTTGTTGTGGCGCAGTACGGACCCACACGCTGCTCTCGTGTTTGTGCTCCAAGCGCGCCTCTGGAGGCCAAGGAACATTTGTGGACGTCAGCCTACTTGAACTTTACCACACTTGAAACGATCCATCTTGCGTTCTGCATTTTGTGGAGAGCGGCGGCTTCTGCAGAGTCCCTGAGAGACTTAACCCTTGTCTCCCTGGCACCTTCCAAAGTCTCCGCTGGATTCATGTGTTATTTCACATTTCTAAGAGGCGTTAAACCTTTCTGGATTAAAGGAGGTAATCTGACAGGCAGAAGATTGTATTATCCACAATGTCGGAGGAGCTTTTCAACCTCATCGTCTCTCCTGCTGACCTGCGAGATGCTTTTATTGTCGTCTGAATTGCGGCAAAAACATCCTCATCCTCGCCACTGTTGCCCGCCTCCCGTTCCTCTCGCACTGACAGCACACTTGTGCCAGCCCGTCATTTATCAGTTGCTAATCCCCGCTGATGACCGAGCTTTCCGCTAGCGTCTTATCTGCTGCTGAGCCCGCTTTTCACTGCTTTTCACCGCTTTTCAGCGCACATGCAGCCGCCAGTGAGCTCGCCTGCTGCCTGCAAACACTCTCTTCACTGTAGCACACGCAAGTATGTATTGTGTACGTTCAAATGCTAGTATTGGCTTTGCCGTTGCATAGTAGTTTTAACCTGCACTTGCAGATGTAGCGGTTTTCTGAAGTGTTCCTGAGCCCATGTAGTGATATCCTTTACACACTGATGTCGGTTTTTGATGCAGTACCACCTGAGGTATCGAAGGCCACAGGCCTTGGCGCTTACGTGCAGTGATTTCTCCAGATTCTCTGAACCTTTTGATGATATTACGGAGCGGAGATGGTGAAATCCCTAAATTCCTTGCAATAGCTCGTTGAGAAATGTTGTTCTTAAAGTGTTCGACACTTTGCTCACGCATTTGTTCACAAAGTGGTGACTCTCGCCCCATTATTGTTTGTAAATGAGTATTTCATGGAAGCTGCTTTTTTACCCAATCATGGCACGCAACTGTTCCCAATTAGCCTGTTCACCTGTGGGATGTTCCAAATAAGTGTTTGATGAGCATTCTTCAACTTTCTCAGTCTTTTTTGCCACTTCTGCCAGCTTTTTTGAAACTTGTTGGTATTCTTCTTCCTCCAAACACGACGAGTTGAGTTTATACCAAAATGGATACATGGATGATACAGCAGAGGATTGGGAGAATGTCATGTGGTCAGATGAAACCAAAATAGAACTTTTTGGTACAAACTCAACTCGTCGTGTTTGGAGGAAGAAGAATACTGAGTTGCATCCCAAGAACACCATACCTACTGTGAAGCATGGGGGTGGAAACATCATGCTTTGGGGCTGTTTTTCTGCTAAGGGGACATGACGATTGATCCGTGTTAAGGAAAGAATGAATGGGGCCATGTATCGTGAGATTTTGAGCCAAAACCTCCTTCCATCAGTGAGAGCTTTGAATGGTTTAACCAAATACTTATTTTCCACCATAATTTAGAAATAAATTCTTTAAAATTCCTACAATGTGAATTCCTAGATTTTTTTTTTCCACATTCTGTCTCTCACAGTTGAAATGTACCAATGATGAAAATTACAGACCTCTGTCATCATTTTAAGTGGGAGAACTTGCACAATCGGTGGCTGACTAAATACTTTTTTGCCCCACTGTATGTAGTACATAAAACAATTCCCTACTTACTAAACTGTCCCACGTGTGATGTCTATAGGAGCGTTGACATGTGTATTTGTACATGAAGGTAGCTCTTAGCATTAGCTAATATGCTAACACGTCAAACAGTGTCTGTTTTAGTATTATTAACTTACAATGGCATTCTTTTTGTATTGTTTCAGTTTCACAAATTCTTCAGTAAATTCACCAAAACGTCACTGTGTAGTTATTGAGTCTGTTTACTTTGTTTGTTTACATAACAAACATCACCGTGGATTTATTGAGTCTGTTTACTTTGTTTGTTTACATACTTGCCAACCCTCCCGATTTTTCTGGGAGACTCCCGAATTTCAGTGCCCCTCCCGAAAATCTCCCAGGGCAACCATTCTCCCGAATTTCTCCCGATTTCCACCCGAACAACAATATTGGGGACGTGCCTTAAAGGCACTTAGCGTCCTCTACAACCGGTCGTCACGTCCACTTTTCCTCCGTACAAACAGCGTGTCGGCCCAGTCACATAATATCTGCGGCTTTTACACACACACACATACACACATGTGAATGCAAGGCATACTTGGTCAACAGCCATGTTGACACACTGAGGGTGGCCATATAAACAACTTTAACACTGTTATGCGCCACACTGTGAACCCACACCAAACAAGAATGACAAACACATTTCGGGAGAACATCCGCACCATAACACAACATAAACACAACAAAACAAATACCCAGTGACTCTGCCGGGACGCTACAATAAACACCCCCGCTACCACCAAACCCCGCCCACCTCAACACCCCCATGACTTCTGTTTTGTTTGATCAGCACTTTTACTGCCGTGTTCCAGACACTGTTTGGAAACAATTAAGGTATGTAAATAAACATTTTACAGAATATTTATCTGTAAATAACTCATCACACAACATATATATCTGCGACTTATATAGTCTGGTGCGGCTAATATATGGAAAAACATAAGTTTCTTCTAGGATGTAGCAGGTGCGGCTTATATACCGCTCTCTTTATAGTCTGGAACGGTGTTTTTCAACCTTTTCTAAGCCGAGGCACATATTTATCATTGAAAAAATCCCGTGGCACACCACCAGCAGAAAACATAACAAAAATGCAAGTCAGCAGCCGATATTGACAATAAAAAGTCATTCTCGCAATTGTTGGATATGACTTCAAACCATAACCAAGCATGCATCACTATAGCTCTTGTCTCAAAGTAGGTGTACTGTCACCACCTGTCACATCACGCCGTGACTTATTTGGAGTTTTTTTTTGTGATTTCGTGTAGTCCTTGTCTTGCGCTTGTATTTGTGTGTTTTTTCCTGTTTTGTTGGTATTTTCCTGTAGCAGTTTGATGTCTTCCTTAAACCACCTGCTTTGTTTTCGCAACCAAGACTATTTAAGTTATGCGGACGCTATCCTTCTTGGTGGGGACATTGTTGATTGTCATGTCATGTACGGATGTACTTTGTGGACGCCGTCTGCTCCACACGCTGTAAGTCTTTGCTGTCGTCCAGCATTCTGTTTTTGTTTACTTTGCAACCTTAAAGGGGAACATTATCACAATTTCAAAAGGGTTAAAAACAATAAAAATCAGTTCCCAGTGCCTTGTTTTATTTTTCGAAGTTTTTTTCAAAATTTTACACCTCCCGGAATATCCCTAAAAAAAGCTTTAAAGTTCTTGATTTTCACCATTTGCGATGCGACTATTCATTTCCCTGTGACGTCATACAGGCCTGCCAATACAAACAACATGGCGGTTACCACAGCAAGATATAGCGACATTAGCTCGGATTCAGACTCGGATTTCAGCGGCTTAAGCGATTCAACAGATTACGCATGTATTGAAACGAATAATCGGAGTATGGAGACGGATTGCAAAAACGAAATTGAAGAAGAAACTGAAGCTATTGAGCGAATAGCTATTGACGCTATTCGGCCATAGAATGGGTGTACCTAATGAATTGGCCCATGGCGTGGCTGCCTTATTAGCATCGCCGGTAAAATGTGCGGACCAAACGATCAGGACTTTTGCATCTTGTGACACTGGAGCAACTTAAATATGTCGATTGGTAAGTGTTTGTTTCGCATTAAATGTGGGTACCTAGTTTCAAATGTACATACAGCTAGCGTAAATAGCATGTTAGCACCGATTATCATAGCATGTTAGCATCGATTAGCTGGCAGTCATGCTGCGACCAAATATGTTTGATTAGCACATAAGTCAACAACATCAACAAAACTCACCTTTGTGATTTCGTTGACTTTATCGTTGCAAATGTATCTGCAGGTTATCCATACATCTCTGTGCCATGTCTGTCTTAGCATCGCCGGTCAAATGTGAAGACACTCTGGTACATTCAATGGGGGTCTGGCGGAAAATTTCTTGCCAGTGGTGCAACTTGAATCCCTCCCTGTTAGTGTTGTTACACCCTCCGACAACACACCGACGAGGCATGATGTCTCCAAGGTTCCAAATAATAGTCAAAAAAACGGAAAATAACAGAGCTGAGACCCGGTGTTTGTAATGTGTTGAAAATGAAAATTGTGGCTGTATTACCTTGGTGACGTCACGTTCTGACGTCATCGCTACAAGACCGATAAACAGAACGGCGTTTAATTCGCCAAAATTAACCCATTTAGAGTTTGGAAATCGGTTAAAAAAATACATGGTCTTTTTTCTGCAACATCAAGGTATATATTGACGCTTGCATAGGTTTGGTGATAATGTTCCCCTTTAAGCTTCAATGCTTTTTCTTAGCGGCCCTCGCCTTTTGTTTATTTTTGGTTTTAGCATTGGGTACTTTTTTACCTGCACACTGCCTCCCGCATATTGTGATCACGACAAACCATGTTCCCAACATCTACAAAACAATTAGCTACCTGCTGCCATCTACTGATATGGAAGAGTATTACACAGTTACTCTGCCGAGCTTTGGACAACACAGACACTAAACAACGACACATTATTTTCGGGTTATAATTACTGGTTTACAAAAAAATATATTTTTAACCCAATTAGGTGAAATTACATAATCTCCCACGGCACACCAGATTGTATATCACGGCGGCGCAGTGGTTGAAAAACACTGGTCTGGAATCCACTTTACATTCTTTTATGATGACACCATTATTCGTGTGTCCAGTCACATACGGATGTGACTGAATGTTTTTCCCTATTAGCATCGAGGTCAAAAATGTGCTTGCGTGACCAACGCGCCACAAACAGACTCGGGACTGACAGCCGCCATGACAGCGTCTCAAACATGACTCACGCCACGCTCCCTGCCGCCAAGGTTAGTCCGTGACAGCGTTGTCGAGGCGAGCGAGGCTGTACGCCCGCAGGGAGGTGATGCGGATCATGGCGCACTCAGCTGATTGGGCGTCCGATTGTCAGAGTAATAGGAAGTGACGCGCACATCAGAGCAATGTGGGTCAGAGCGCCGGACGAGTGGCCTGCAGCCTGGGTCTGATTTATTAGACGGACGATGTCTAATCTGCTGGAGCTCGACCACACGGAAGTCCCTAATCCGCCCTGATGTGGACTGAACACACATTAGCATCTCCCAAACACAAACACACTCGTGTCATGAAGGAACTTGTGTAATATCCCAATGGACTAGAGCCAAATAATGCTTAAATCGCCACAAGTAGTCTTTGCCATTAAGCTGAATGTGCCAGCCTTCCGTCGCGCCCTAAAAAGTGTTTGTATTGTAAGTTATGCACGTATTGCACACCAGCTCTTTGATTTTAATGTGCATCCTACTTGTACTTTACATTAAAGGGGAACATTATCACCAGACCTATGTAAGCATCAATAAATACTTTGATGTTGCAGAAAAAAGACCATATGTTTTTCTAACCGATTTCCGAACTCTAAAGGGGGAATTTGGCGATTGAAACGCCTTTCAATTGTTCGCTGTCGGAGCAATGACCTTTCACCCGTGACGTCACAACAGGAAGCAATCCGCCATTTTCTCTAACACATTACACATACCAAGTCGAATCAGCTCTGTCATTTTCCGTTTTTTCGACTGTTTTCCGTACCTTGGAGACGTCATTCCTCGTCGGTGTGTTGTCGGAGGGTGTAACAACACGATCAGGGACGGATTCAAGTTGACTTACGTGGAGTGTGCTAATCAGACATATCAATGGTAACGGCATGCTAATCGATGCTAACATGCTATATAGGCTAGCTGTATGTACATATTGCATCATTATGCCTCATTTGTAGCTATATTTGCATCCAGCCTTTCCCTCCACCCACATTTAATGCCAAACAAACACATACCAATCAATGGATTCAAGTTGCGCCGGTGGTCGAAAGATGCGAAAGTCCCTCTGCACACATTACCGACGATAGCGATCCTACGACAGGGATGACACAGAGATGTGTGGATATCCTGCGACACCCAAAGCAGATGCATTTCCAACGATAAAGTCAACGAAATCACAAAGGTGAGTTTTGTTGATGTTATTGACTTATGTGCTAATCAGACATATTTGCGCACGGCATGACTGCAAGCTAATCGATGCTAACATGCTATTTAGGCTAACTGTATGTACATTTGTAACTATATTTGCATCCAGCCTTTCCCTCCACCCACATGTAATGCCAAACAAACACTTACCAGTCGATGGAATCAAGTTGCATCAGTGGTCAAAAGATGCAATCGTTGGTTAGAAAGCAATCGTCAAATTCGTCCTCGTTGCCGCTGCCTGTCGTGATATGGCTCAGTAGCTTCAGTTTCTTCTTCAATTTCGTTTTCGCTATCTGCCTCCACACTCCAACCATCCGTTTCAATACATGCGTAATCTGTTGAATCGCTTAAGCCGCTGAAATCCGAGTCTGAATCCGAGCTAATGTCGCTATATCTTTCTGTTCTATCCGCCATGTTTGTTTGTATTGGCATCACCTAGTGACGTCACAGGAAAATGGACGGGTGGATATAGCGAAGGTGAAAATCAGGCACGTTGAAGCTTTTTTTCGGGATATTGCGTGATAGGTAAAATTTTGAAAAAAATTTCGAAAAATAAAATAAGCCACTGGGAACTGATTTTTATTGGTTTTAACCCTTCTGAAGTTGTGATAATATTTCCCTTTTACACATTTGGAGGTGTTTAAATCACCATGTAAAATTGCTGATGCTAATTGCGAGCAAGCTTTTTTTGTTAGCATGTAAAATGACAACATTACTTAGACCAGGGGTGGCTAAACCTTTTCCACTGAGGGCCACAGACTGACAAATCAAAAGATTCGGGGGCCATTTGGTAGTTTTCACCTTCAAAACCAGTACTACATGTTTTTTTCCCCCCGAAGGACTAGAAAATGCAATTTTCGTAGAAATGTAGAAATTTTGTGTGAAAACTGGCCAGATAGCGTCAAATAACAAAGTATGAGTGAAATGAGCTACAAATAAGTTAGCATGCTAACAGGTTTATGCTAACATGCTTACAATTGTATTCTTAGAGTTAGCATTAGTAAAATACCAACATATACAAAACCGAGATGTATACTTGTTAAATTAGCAACAAATGCTAATATGTTAATGTTAGTAAAGTAAAATGCAAATTTCGGTAGACATTTTGTGTGAATGTTAAAAATCCTAGGCCAAAGTGAAATGCTAACAGTTTGCACGCTGGCCAGATAGCATCAAGTAACAAAAAGTATGAGTGAAATGAGCTGAAAACAAGTTAGTATACTAACAGGTTTAAGCTAACAGTGGCATGCTTACTTAAAGTTAGCATTAGTGAAATACCAAAGTATACCACACCGTGATGTATACCTGTTAAATTAGCTAAGAAAATGCTAACATTTTAATTTTAGCATAATAAAATGCTAATTTCGGTAAAAATTTTGTGTGAATGATAAAGAGCCTAGGCCGAACTGAAATGCTAACAGCACGCTGGGCATATAGCGTCAAGTAACAAAAGGTATGAGTGAAATGGCATTCTTATAGTTAGCATTAGTAAATTACCAACATATCCAAAACCAAGATGTATACCTGCTAAATTAGCTAACAATGCTAACATGGTAACAAAACGTATGAGTGAAATCAGCTAAAAATACGTTAGCATGCTAACAGGCTTATGCTAAGATGCTAAAAATGGCACGTTTACAGTTAGCATAATGAAATACCAAAATATATATGACAATGAGATGTACACATGCTTAATTAGCTAAAAATGCTAACATTTTATTGTTAGCATAATAAAATGCAAATTTTAGTAGACATTTGTGTGAATGCTAAAGAGCTGAGGCCAAACTAAAATGATAACAGTTAGCAGGCTGGCCAGATAGCGTCAAGTAACAGTTTGAGTGAAATTAGCTAAAAAATAAGTTAGCATGCTAACAGGTTTATGTAAACATGCTAATAATGGCATGCTTGCAGTTACAAATAGTGAAATACTGAAATATACGACACCAATATGTATACTTCATTAATGAGCTAAAAATACTAACATTAACATGTTAGCATATCAAAATGCTAGTATCGGCATGTTAAAATGCTAACTGCAAAATGTGGCAAGTACCAAAATATATAACTTTATAGTGTGTACCTCAAAAAAATGTGTTTAAAATCCTACCATGCTAACGTTGGGATGCATCAAGTCCTGAGATATGACTAGAGTGTATACCTACAAAATTAGCTACAAAAAGTTAGCATACCAACAAGTACAATTTGTCATTTACCAAAATATTTGACGCTAAGGTGTATACGTGGAAAAATGCGCAACAATAGAACGCCGTTTAAAATTAGCTAAGGGCCGCTCTTTGGACACGTCTGACCCTCGAGGCAGTCCACTGGGGATACGCTTGTTTGCCTGCCTAATGCTTGAGCCAGTGCCAAATGCAACCTCATGTGCAACAAAGGTATGGAATATATATGTATACATATATATATATATATATATATATATATATATATATATATATATATATACAGTGGGGCAAAAAAGTATTTAGTCAGCCACCAGGAATTCACATTGTATGAATTTTAAATAATTTATTTGTAAATTATGGGGAAAAATAAATATTTGGTCAACCATTCAAAGCTCTCACTGATGGAAGGAGGTTTTGGCTCAAAATCTCACGATACATGGCCCCATTCATTCTTTCCTTAACACTGACCAATCGTCCTGTCCCCTTAGCAGAAAAACAGCCCCAAAACATGATGTTTCCACCCCCATGCTTCACAGTAGGTATGGTGTTCTTGGGATGCAACTCAGTATTCTTCTTCCTCCAAACACGAGGAGTTGAGTTTATACCAAAATGGATACATGGATGATACAGCAGAGGATTGGGAGAAAGTCATGTGGTCAGATGAAACCAAAATAGAACTTTTTGGTATAAACTCAACTCGTCGTGTTTGGAGGAAGAAGAATACTGAGTTGCATCCCAAGAACACCATACCTACTGTGAAGCATAGGGGTGGAAA
>NC_084611.1:19775322-19800322 GCF_033978795.1 Nerophis ophidion
TTACTAGGAGGTACATTATTACATTAGCGCTGTAGAATAACTTATTTTTTAATCAGATTAATCACCCTTTTGAATTTGGATTAATTGTGATGGATTGCCGTAAAATTGCTTGCTTACATAATTAAAATTAAGCATGCACAGTTAGGATAAAGGACCTCAAAGTAAATGAGTATAAAAAAAATCGATATATTTGGTGGTTAATCTGCAACCTTCCATCCATCGGTACATAATTAATGCACTCTTTGTTAGTGATTAATCACATGAGTTAACCAGTTTTTTTTTTTAACAGCCCTAATTTATATATTACATTACCCAGAAGGTTTAGCACTGTAGATAGGACGTGGGTCTGAGCTACACGGGAGAATGACAGTTGTGCTGTTTGATCAATAAATACCGTAAATTCCGAACTTTGAACCACTACTTTTTTCCTATGCTTTGAATCCTGCGGCTTTAAAAACAGTGCTGTTAATTTAAAGATTTTTCTTCGCCAACTGACATATTTTGTGTTTAGTAAATTTCATTAAACACAAACAGAAACACTGACATGGTGTGTTGTTGCTTGTGATGTGCCGCCATTCCTTTGGACAAGTTTCCTCACTGCAGGTGTTGCGGATGGAAAATGTACTTCCTGTTTTACAACCTTAAACCGGAAGTAAAACCATCCAAAGCGATTTTGCTCTAAAGGATTCTTCATTCATTAATCCAAGTTTTTACGATTTTTTACAACTTAAACAATTTGTGTGTTATGTCTGTAGGAGTGTTTTCATGCATATTTGTACGTGCTATTATAATGTAATCCAGCTACCGTTGTTAGCATTAGCTAATATGCCAACGCGTTAGCGAGGGTCTGTGTTAGTATTATTAACTTACAACGTCGTTCTTTTTCTATTGTTTTAGTTTCACAAATTCCTCAGTAAATTCTCCAAAACATCACCGTGGAGTTATTGAGTCTGTTTAGCCGATTGGAGAGCTAGCTTCCGCAGCTAGTGGGCCAATGACGATTACTTCTGTTTTGTTTGATCAGCCGTTTTACTGCCGTGTTACAGACATCGTTTGGAAAAATTGAGGTATGTAAATAAACATTTACAGAATATTTTTGAGTATATAACTAATTTCGCAACGTATACTGTATATCTGTGTCTTATAATCCTGTGCGCCTGTGTAGAAAAAAATTTGAAATTTATTTGCTGCGGCTTCCATATGTAAAAAAGATCAGAAATTTAATTGGTGCGGCCAATACATGGGAAAAAAATGAAAATTTAGCTGGTGCGGCTAATACATGGGAACACATTAGAAATTTAGTTGGTGTGGCTAATATATTGGATAAAATCAGAAATTTTGCTGGTGCATGTAATATATGGGGAAAAAACTGAAATTTAGTTGGTGCAGCTCATATATGAGGGAAAAAAATCTGACATTTAGCTGGTGCGGCTATTGGGAACAAAAATAGAAATTTAGCTTGTGCGGCTAATATCTGAGGAAAAATGTGAAATTTAGTTAAATGATAAATAAAATAAATGTATTATTTATTTATTTGAATTTAGTTGGTGCGACTAATTTATGGGGGGGAAAATCAGAAATTTTGCAGGTGCAGCTAAAGTATGGGGAAAACACAGAAATTTAGCTGGTGCCGCTAATATATAGTGAAAAAAATCTGAAATTTAGCTGGTGGGGGTAATGAGAAAAAAATCGGAAATTTAGTTGGTGTGGCTAACACATGGAAAAAACAAAGGAGATTTAGCTAGTGCAGTTAATATATCGGAAAAAAAATTGAAAATTAGCTGGTGCGACTAATATTTGGGGAAAAAATCTGATTTTAGTTGGTGTGGCTTATACATGGAAAAAAATGGAAATTTAGCTGGTGTGGCTAATATGTGGGGAAAAAATCTGACATTTTGCAGGTGCAGCTAATATATGGGGAAAAAAAACAGAAATTTAGTTAGTGCGGCTAATATATGGGAAACAATCGGAAATTTAGTTGTTGCGGCTTGTATATGGAAAAAAATCTGAAATTTAGTTGGTGCGGCTAATATACGGGAAAAAATCTGAAATTTAAGTGGTGTGGCTAACACATGGAAAAAACAAAGGATATGCAGCTAGTACGGCTAATATATGTGGAAAAAATAAAGATTTTTAGTTGGTGTGGCTTATACATGAAAAACACTTTAGCTGTTGCGGCTAATATATGGGGGAAAAATCGGAACTTTAGTTGGTGTGGCTAACAATTGGTGAAAAAAAAACTGAAATTCTGTATGTGCAGCTAATATATGGAAAAAAACAGAAATTTAGTCAGTGTGACTAATATATGGGAAAAAATCTGAAATTCAGTTGTTGCGGCTAATATATGGGAAAAAACTGAAAATTGGCTTGTGCGGCTAATATATGGGGAAACAAATCAGAAATTTAATTGGTACTGTTAATATATGGCAAAAAATCTGAAATTTTGCTAGTGCAGCTAATGTATGGTGAAAAAAATGAAATTTAGCTGGTGCGGCTAATATATTGGGGAAAAAATTGGAAATTTAGCTGGTGTGGCTAATGGGAAAAAAATCTGAAATTTAGTTGGTGTGGCTAACACATGGAAAACACAAAGGAAATATAACTAGTGCGGATCATAAATGGGGAAAAAATTGGAAATTTAGCTGGTGCGACTAATAAAAACGGAAATTTAGTTAGTGCGGCTAATATATGGGAAAAATCGGAAATTTAGTTGTTGCGACTTATATATGGAAAAAAATCTGGAATTTTGTTGGTGCGGCTAATATATGGAAGAAAACAGAAATTGAGCTGGTGTGACTAATATATGGGGAAAAAATCTGAAATTTAATTGGTACGGTTAATATATGGAAAAATCTGAAAAATTGCCAGTGCAGCTAATGTATGGGGAAAAACAGAAACTTAGCTGGTGCGGCTAATATATGGGCAAAAAATCGGAAATACAGCTGATGTGGCTAATGGGGAAAAAAATTGGTAATTTAGTTGGTGTGGCTAATACGTGGAAAAAACAAAAGAAACGTAGCTAGTGCGGCTAATATATGGGAACAAATCTGAAATTTAGCTGGTGCGACTAATATATGGGGGAAATTTCACAAATTTAGTTGACGCGGCTTGAACATGGAAAAAAATCTGAAATTTATTTGGTGTGGCCAGACAATGGTAAAAAAAAAACGGAAATTTTGCTGGTGCAGCTAATATATGGGGAACGATCGAAAAATTAGTTGGTGCGGCTTATGTATGGAAACTAATCTGAAATTTAGTTGGTGCAGCTAATATATGGGATAAAAAAAGGGAAATTTAGTTGGTGCGGCTAATATATGGGGGAAAAACGGAAATTTAGCTGGGGCGTCTAATATGAGAAAAAAATCTTATTTTTTGCTAGTGCGACTAATATATGGGAAAAAAATCGGAAATTTTGCTGGTGCAACTAATATTTGGGAAAACATTTTTGAAATTTTGCTGATGCGGCTAGTACATGGGTAAAAAAACGGAAATTTTGCTGGTGCAGCTAATATATGGGGAACAATCAAATTTAGTTGGTGCAGCTAATATATGGGGAAAAAATTGAAAATTTAGTTGGTGCGGCTAATATATGGGGAAAAACAGAAATTTAGCTGGGGCGGCTAATATGAGGAAAAAATTGTAAATTTTGCCAGTGCGACTAATATATGGGAAAAAAATCGGAAATTTTGCTGGTGCAACTAATATATGGGAAAACATTTTTGAAATTTTGCTGGTGCGGCTAGTACATGGGTAAAAAAAACGGAAATTTTGCTGGTGCAGCTAATATATGGAGAAAAATCGAAAATGTTGTTGGTGCGGCTTATATATGGAAACAATTCTGAAATTTAGTGGGTGCAGCTAATATATGGGGGGGAAAAATGGAAAATTTAGTTGGTGCGGCTAATATATGGGGGAAAAACGGAAATTTAGCTGAGGCGGCTAATATGAGGAAAAATAGTAAATTTTGCTAGTGCGACTAATATATGGGAAAAAATCGGAAATTTTGCTGGTGCGACTAATATATGGGGGAAATTTCACAAATTTAGTTGACGCGGCTTGAACATGGAAAAAAATCTGAAATTTATTTGGTGTGGCCAGACAATGGTAAAAAAAAAACGGAAATTTTGCTGGTGCAGCTAATATATGGGGAACGATCGAAAAATTAGTTGGTGCGGCTTATGTATGGAAACTAATCTGAAATTTAGTTGGTGCAGCTAATATATGGGATAAAAAAAGGGAAATTTAGTTGGTGCGGCTAATATATGGGGGAAAAACGGAAATTTAGCTGGGGCGTCTAATATGAGAAAAAAATCGTATTTTTTGCTAGTGCGACTAATATATGGGAAAAAAATCGGAAATTTTGCTGGTGCAACTAATATTTGGGAAAACATTTTTGAAATTTTGCTGATGCGGCTAGTACATGGGTAAAAAAACGGAAATTTTGCTGGTGCAGCTAATATATGGGGAACAATCAAATTTAGTTGGTGCAGCTAATATATGGGGAAAAAATTGAAAATTTAGTTGGTGCGGCTAATATATGGGGAAAAAGAGAAATTTAGCTGGGGCGGCTAATATGAGGAAAAAATTGTAAATTTTGCCAGTGCGACTAATATATGGGAAAAAAATTGGAAATTTTGCTGGTGCAACTAATATATGGGAAAACATTTTTGAAATTTTGCTGGTGCGGCTAGTACATGGGTAAAAAAAACTGAAATTTTGCTGGTGCAGCTAATATATGGAGAAAAATCGAAAATTTTGTTGGTGCGGCTTATATATGGAAACAATTCTGAAATTTAGTGGGTGCAGCTAATATATGGGGGGGAAAAATGGAAAATTTAGTTGGTGCGGCTAATATATGGGGGAAAAACGGAAATTTAGCTGGGGCGGCTAATATGAGGAAAAATCGTAAATTTTGCTAGTGCGACTAATATATGGGAAAAAATCGGAAATTTTGCTGGTGCAACTATCCATCCATCCATCCATTTTCTACCGCTTATTCCCTTTCGGGGTCGCGGGGGGCGCTGGCATGGGAATTTTTATTTTTTATTTTTTATTTTGCTGGTGCGGCTATCAGGAAAACAAATTGGAACTTTAGCCTGTGTGGCTAAAACATGGAAAAAACTAAGGAAATTTAGCTCGTGCAGCTAATATATATGGGGAAAAAAATCTGAAATTTAGCTTGCGTGGCTAATATATGGAAAAAAAACATCGGAAATTTAGCTAGCACGGCTTATACACCGTTGCGCTCTACAGTCTGTAAAAGGCGGTAGTTGATACGTTGTTACACATTAGAAAGTTTCCGTGCACGTTTGAGTAGCGCTCTGAGACAAATGTGATGGGAAGTTGTGGTCTTTGAACAAAGTTGCAAGGTATCGGTTGAACTCGCGTGAGTTTGCACCACGGCAAATGTCCTGGAGTGACGGATCAACAATAAAAAAACATTTGACCATTTTTTTGAAGAGAAGAGTCCCTCTGCCACATTTTTTTAGAACTCTTTGAAGTTTGAGCTAGGACGCCACGTCAACCTGCCTTTGACGTCCGCCACGATGCGGGCGAAGATGCGTATCTAGGTGGCGAGACTCGACACGTACAGGTATGTCACCCCCAGTTCCAGTCCACACTTCTTATACCCCCCCCGCCCCCCCCAGCCCCCACCCTCCTCGTTAGTCACGATATTTGCGCGATTGTCGTCTGCGGCGGCGCCAACTAAGCCTTTGTGTGCGTGCAGCCGGGTGGACATCTGCGGTCCTCAGCAGTGCCGTTGTCGCTCGCCGGCCTTTTGGATTAAGAGCTTTGAACAAAAGCGGACCAAAAAAAAAAAAAAACCAGACCTCGCTACATTCCAAAGCCAAACGCTCTCCGTGTGAGTCGCGGGGGGGAAACCCGTGAAAAAAGGAAACGGAGCCCGTGCGATGACTCCTATTCTTTGTCTATTTTTAACCACCGCCCACACTCGGACTTCCTATTCTGCGTTTCCCCTTTCTGACGCCACGTCTGTTCCTTTTTTTGTGCACGTTTTCCTGCCGACCCCTCTTGTTCGGAATGTTTGCACGTGTGAGACTCTCAGCCGGCCTTTCTGGGCCGGCCCGTTTGCTTTTGTCTCCGGTCTGGCTGGGCGAGCCCGGCGTCTGCCTTCTGCGGCGAACAAACACTTCTCTCAGTCTGCACGCTTTGTCCGGCCCGCTCCCACAATCATCCGTCTCAAAGTTCGGCTCACACGACCAAACTAGGAACTAAAAACCTGTTTTTTTCCTCGGTGGCAACTTCAAACATGGTGGCGTCAAATCAGCACGTTTTTTTGGGGTCAAGTAGTTGAAATACTTACCGGCGGCGCGGAGCAAAAAGTTGTCGACGTAGCAGAAAAGTGGAAACGCTTCCAAGGGTGAGAAGTTGTGCTAGCGATGTCCCGCTCTCTGCAGACACACACACACACACACACGCAGACACACACACACACACACACACACATGCACACTCTCCCTGCTGCTCGTGGGACCTCAGCCAGGAGTTTTCCCCTCACTCTTCTCTCCCTCCCTCCCGTCTGCGCGGCCGCGTAGATAAACAAGAACCCACATTCCCGCCTGCCCGCGCGCGCGCACACACCAGTTATTGAACTGCCCCACATTTTCTGGCATGCGCTATATATGAGGCGCTTGACGGACAAAGTCACGTGCGGCGGCGAGGCCGCCCCTATTGGCTGGGTGGGGGGGTGCCGTGATTGGTTTGAGCCCAGACCATAAAACAGGAGAAGGCTTCTCTATTGAACAGCTGCCAAAGTGGGCGGAGTCTTTGTGAGTGGAAGTGGGTAAAAGATTCTGAGATAATACAAAAAAGTTAAAGTACCACTGATAGTCACACATACACACTCTCGGTGTGGTGCAATTACCCATTGCATTCGACCCATTCCCTTGTTCCGCCCCCTTGGAGGTGAGGGGAGCAGTGAGCAGCAGCGGTGGCCGCGCTCAGCAATCATATTTTGGTGATTCAACCCCCAATTCCAACCCTTGAGGCTGAGTGCCAAGCAGAGAGGTAATGGGTCCCATTTTTATAGTCTTTGGTATGACTCACAACCTACCGATTTCAGGGCGGACACTCCAACCACAAGCAATATCTGAATATTGAAAATAACTTTAATAATGTTAAAACACAAATTATGAACACTGACTACTAGGGGTGTAAGGGTACGTGTATTTGTATTGAACAGTTTCGGTACGGGGGTTTCGGTCCGGTTCGGAGGTGTATCGAACGAGTTTGTAAGCTAAAGTCTTAACAAGCTGCTCTGCTTTCTGCCTCTGTCTGAGCACCCAGCATTGTCCCGCCCACACAACCATCTGATTGGTTACATACAAAGCCAATCAGCAGTGCGTATTCAGAGCGATACAACAGCCAATCAGCAGTGCGTATTGAGAACGCATGTTGTCAATGCTTCAGCGTCGAGCAGAAATGTGTTTAGCAGCGGACATCATACTCTCCCCAAATTATAAAAATCACTTCCCAGTCACAGATACTACTAGCATCACTATGAGCCCGTTGACCTTCTATAAACTTCGTAGTTCTGGCTTGAGGTGAAGGCTAATTAGCTTTTAGCGTAACGTTAGCTCATTTTGCTGTGTGTGTGCGTGTGTGCGTGTGTGTGTGTGTGTGTGTTAGGGGCAGCAAAGCCCTGTCCGTCTGTTATTTCACATGAACTAACATGAAGTCCATGGTGTTCAGGGATGAATAGTCTCTCCTATTGCTATTGTACTATTTTTTTCAGCTAATGTTTATTAATCATTAGTAATGTAGCAGCCTAGTTTTGAATGGCAGGGTCCCTGCTATCACATGTTGACAAAAATATAACATTTAAATAATAAAAGTCAACTACAGGCTTCCCAAATGCTGTAATAAATTATGCATGATGAGTTGACTTGAAACTGTTTAATGTTGCACTTTTTATATGTAGAAAAAAGGTTTTGTCATTTTATTTAATCCAAGCAACAACTTGAGGCAGTTTAATGTGGATTAACGTGGGCAGAATTATTGTAGTGTTCCCAATGTTAAAAGGATAAAGCCATTGTTTACAAATTTGGTAAATAAATAACCAAAAAATGTATATTTTGTTGTTTTCTTACTGTACCGAAAATTAACTGAACCGTGACCTCTAAACCGAGGTACGTACCAAACCAACATTTTTGTGTACCGTTATACCTCTACTGACTACACTGACTAAATGGCACAATATGATGTATTATCCATATTCTAAATTTAAAACGAGATGACAAATCAATTGTGCTGTTGGATCAATAAATATGGTGAATTCCGAAATTGAAGCCGCTTTTTTTTTCCTACACTTCACACCCTGCGGCTTACAAAAAAACAGTGCGGCTAATTGAAGGATTTTTCTGCGCCAACAGGCATATTTTGTGTTCAATAGTTGTCAATAAACACAAGCGGAGACGCTGAAATAGTGTGTTCTTGTTTGTGCTGTGCCGCCAATCCTTTGGACGAGTTTGCTCGCTGCAGGTGTTGCGGCTTGAAAATCCACATGCTGGTTTGATGACTAAAACCGGAAGTATAACCGTCCATAGCGATTTTGCTCCAAAGGATTCTTCATTCATCACTCCAAGTTTGTAAAAATTACGATTTAACTTAAACAATGTGGGTGACGTCTGTAGGAGTGTTTCCATGCATATTTGTACGTGCTATCGTGATGTAATGACGCTAGCGTCGTTAGTATTAGCTGATATGCCAACATGTTAACGAGGGTCTGTGTTAGTATCATTAAATTACATCTGCATTCCTTTTGTCTTCTTTCAGTTTCACAAATTCCGCAGTAAATTCACCAAAACTTTATCGTGGAGTTATTGAGTCTGTTTTGCTGATCGGAGAGCTAGCTTCCGCAGCTAGTGGGTCCATGACCATGACTTCTGTTTTATTTGATCAGCCGTTTTACAGACGTGTTAGACACTGATCCGAAACAGTTAAGGTATGTAAATAAAAATGTACAGGATATTTATATGAAAATAACTCATTTCAACTTATAGTCCAGTGCGGCTAATGAATGGGAAACCAATCTGAAATTTAGTTGGTGCAGCTAACGTGGGAAAAAAAATGGAGTAACATAAATCATGGCGCGATAACGTAAAAATAAAGACAACTTCAGATTGTTTTCTTTGTTTAAAAATAGACAGAGCACATTCTGAAAATGCAGAAATCATGTTTTTTCTACACTCACATGTTGCGGTTAATAGTATTCTATCTTCATTTTTGTTTATTTATACTTTCTGAATAAATGATGTGATAATGTTCATCAGTCAAAATGGTGAAAATTGGTTTCTATCAGACAAATTCCAATCCGTGCTTGTTTTCATCAGAAGATTAAATGAATAAAAAACGTAAACATCAAATTACAGGACATTATTAATGTAATGACTTATTTTTCTCAACTGATGTACTAACATCATGTGGTTTATTATGAACATATGTAGCATGGGATACTTAGTATTTCAGCATTTTTATGTGCGCCCAGAAAATGTGTCCCCGGTTATAAGTACAACAGGAAATGTACAGACTATCTAAAGCAGGGTTGTCAAACTCAAATACAGAGTGGGCCAAAATTTTAAACGGAACAAAGCCGCGGACCAAGGTTGAACAAATGTACCTTTTAATAGGGACCCAAACAAGTTTTGCAATAAATATTGAACAAGCAAGGCTTATATAACTTTATTGACATGCAAAATCCTGTTTCAAATAATAATAATACTAATTTTAAAAAATATCAATGGCATATCAAAAAAAAAATTAAATACAAATGTAATGCCTTTTTTTCTATTTGCAATCTTATGAGGTACATATAATTTTTTTTCCACAGGCTAATAATAAATTTGAAAATAAAATAACAATGAATGAACAAAACATTCAAGCCTTGAAGTAGCAAGAGAAAATGCATGAATAAAACGTTAATTATTGGTCAGTTTGCAGGAAGAGTTAGTGCTGCAAGGGGTTCTGGGTATTTGTTCTGTTGTGTTACGGTGCGGATGTTCACCTGAAATGTGTGTGTCATTCTTGTTTGGTGTGGGTTCACAGTGTGGCGCATATTTGTAACAGTGTTAAAGTTGTTTATACGGCCACCCTCAGTGTGACCTGTATGGCTGTTGACCAGTTATGCATTGCATCCACTTGTGTGTGTGTGTGTGTGTGTGTAAAAGCCACAAATATTATGTGACACGCTGTTAGTATGGAGCTAAAGCGGACGTGACGACAGGTTGTAGAGAACGCTAAAGGCAGTGCCTTAAATGCACGCCCCCAATATAGTTGTCCAGGTGGTAATCGGTAGAAATTCAGGAGAATGGTTGCCCCGGGAGATTTTCGGGACGGGCACTGAACTTCGGGAGTCTACCGGGAAAATTAGGAGGGTTGGCAAGTATGAGCGGTGAATGTGGTGTTCTACAGCGGCACCAACGCTGTAGAACACCGCCGGGCCAGCTCTAATGCTAAATTGATATTGCCTCAAGGGCCAAATTAAATTTCACGGCGGGCCAAGTCTGGCCCGCGGGCCAGAATTTGACACCCATGATCTAAAGCATTGCTTTGTGTAGAAGTGTCAAATGTTACATCATCAACGACATATTTGACAATCAATGAACGTAACAATCCACATTTGGTAAACTGTAAAACTAATAAGCAGCGTAAGTACGTTGTGTCCAAACATAGAAGTGTTACCTCTATCATAACACGGCACATAGCTCCGCCCCTTATGAAGTTATACGTACCATAGCAACATATGATGCAAAGAATTGCTATTCCAGTGGACACATTTAAAACAGTAGTTTCTTTAAAGGCCTACTGAAATCAGATTTTCTTATTTAAACGGGGATAGCAGGTCCATTCTATGTGTCATACTTGATCGTTTCCCGATATTGCCAGTAGAGAACATCGACGATAAAGTTCGCAACTTTTGGTCGCTAATAGAAAAGCCCTGCCTTTACCAGAAGTATGTGCGCGTGACGTCACGAGTTGCAGGGCTCCACACATATTTACATTGTTTTTAATTGGAGCCACCAGCAGTAAGAGCCATTCGGACCGAGAAAGCAACAATTTCCCCATTAATTTGAGCGAGGATGAATGATTCGTGAATTAGGATATTGATAGTGAAGGAATATAAAAAATAAAAAAAAAACGACAGCTCCGGGCGACGGCAGTGTGAGCGTTTAGGATGTAATTAGACACATTTATTAGGATAATTCTGGAGGATCCCTTATCTGCTTATTGTTTTAATAGTGTTTTAGTGAGATTTTAAAGATTGTAAAGACATACCTCGAGGTCGGATGGCTGCGGTGAATACGAATTGTCTCAGAGAAAAGCCGAGGAGCCAAGCTCATAGCTGCCTTTTTTGACAGCTGCTGCAGGATGACGAATAATCCAATGATTTCTCCGGTAAGATATATATCACAATTTCCCCATCCAAAAACATGCTGGTTGACGTATAGAAAACATTTTCGCTTGACCGCTCCGCTTCACAACAAACAAATCGGCTGTGTCTCGGTGCTAGAATACAGCTGCAATACACCGCTTTCCACCAACAGCATTGTTCTTTATACTCTCCATTATTAAATGGACAAATTGCAAAAGATTCAGCAACACAGATGTCCAAAATACTGTGTAATTATGTGGTTAAAGCAGACGACTTTTAGCCATGAACGATGTATTCAACAAGAAACTCGCGGAAAATTAAAAATTGCAATGTAGTAAACTAAAAAGGCCGTATTGGCATGTGTTGCAATGTTAATATTTCATCATTGATATATAAACTATCAGACTGCGTGGTCGGTAGTAGTGGGTTTCAGTAGGCCTTTAATTAAAACATTTCAGCAAATTTTTATGCTTAGCAAATTCATCTTGCAGGCTGGATAAAACCTGATTGGTTGACACCCTTTCGATAGACCAAAAAAAATGTGTTCGATAAAACTGTCTATCTTTTTCTTATCTTTGCCGGGAGAATGCGAAAGTACGGAAGCAAGGTGACGGTATCAACTATCATGTTAGGATGGATTCTGTGCATGGAGTGAGAAGAAAACGTTAAGATGAAGAAAAGTCACCTGGACGCTATGGCACTTTTTTCTAATTTTTCCAAAGGGACCGTAGTCTTAGCCGCGTTTACCCTTTAGAGTAGTGGTTCTCAACCTTTTTTCAGTGATGTACCCCCTGTGAACATTTTTTTAAATTCAAGTACCCCATAATCAGAGCAAATCATTTTTGGTTGAAAAAAAGAGATAAAGAAGTAAAATACAGCACTATGTCATCATTTTCTGATTTATTAAATTGTACAAAATATTGCTCATTTGTAGTGTTTTTTCTTGAACTATTTGGAAAAAAAGATCTAAACATAACTAAAAACTTGTTGAAAAATAAACAAGTGATTCAATTATAAATCAATATTTCTACACATAGAAGTAATCATCAACTTAAAGTGCCCTCTTTGGGGATTGTAATAGAGATCCATCTGGATTCATCAACTTAATTCTAAACATTTCTTCACAAAAAACGAAATCTTTAACATCAACACTGAATATTGCATTGTTGCATTTCTTTTCACAGTTTATGAACTTACATTTGTATTTTGTTGAAGTATTATTCAATAAATATATTTATAAAGGATTTTTTCAATTGTTGCTATTTTTAAAATATTTTTTTTAAATCTCACGTACCCCTTGGCATACCTTCAAGTACCCCCAGGGGTACGCGTACCCCCATTTGAGAACCACTGCTTTAGAGCACAGCTGTAGCTTCCTGCCACTAAACCTGCAGAAACTGCTCAGGTTTTCACACTCGGCACTATTTCTATCACTTTATCTATCGTTTATTACGTTTTCCTTTATTTATTTATTTTTATTTAACCTGAAAAAATAGTGAATGCAATATGTGGTAGGAAAAAAAAAAAAAACAGAAAATTCAAATTAAGGCTTTATTGCCCAGGCCTACCTCCACAGTAGGGCGAAATTCTGGATTTTTTTCAAAGGCGCCGTAGTCAGACCAAAGACCACGCCATCTTAGCCGTGCTGACCCTTCTGAGCACAGCTGTAATTTCCTGCCACTAAAACAGCAGAAACTCCATCCATCCATCCATTTTCTACCGCTTATCCCCTTTCGGGGTCGCGGGGGGCGCTGGCACCTATCTCAGCTACAATCGGGCGGAAGGCAGGGTACACCCTGGACAAGTCGCCACCTCATCGCAGGGCCAACACAGATAGACAGATAACATTCACACTCACATTCACACACTAGGGCCCATTTAGTGTTGCCAATCAACCTATCCCCAGGTGCATGTCTTTGGAAGTGGGAGGAAGCCGGAGTACCCGGAGGGAACCCACGCATTCACGGGGAGAACATGCAAACTCCACACAGAAAGATCCCGAGCCTGGATTTGAACCCAGGACTGCAGGAAATTCGTATTGTGAGGCAGACGCACTAACCCCTCTGCCACCGTGAAGCCCACAGCAGAAACTCCTCAGGTGTTTTCACACTTGGCATTATTTTTTTATTTCACTTTATTAAGCATTTCTTACATTTTCTTTTTTTTTTTTTTTTTTTTTATGTGGACAAATTATGAATAGAATTTTTGGTAGAAAAAAAAAAAAATTGAGAATTTATATTTAGGCTATTTTGCCCAGGACTACTTCGACAGTTTGGCGTGTTTTGGGGGTTCTTACAAAACGACCGTAGTCAGACCAACGTAGTCTGTAAATGATGTAAGGCGCTCGTCTTCACCGAGACCGCTAATACCACACCACCTTAGAGCTCATCGTGCTCACCCTTTAGAGCACAGCTGTGGGGCGGCATAGCTCAGTTGGTGGAGTGGCCGTGTCAGCAACTTGAGGGTTGCAGGTTCGATTCCCGCTTGTGCCATCCTAGTTACTGCCGTTGTGTCCTTGGGCAAGACACTTTACCCACCTGCTCCCAGTGCCACCCACACTGGTTTAAATGTAACTTAGATATTGGGTGTCACTATGTAAAGCGCTTTGAGTCACTTGAGAAAAGCGCTATATAAATATAATTCACTTCACTTCACTTCCTGCTTCTAAACCTGCAGAAAATAGTTCCTCTCAGCTTTCTCTATGCTTACATTTGAAACTTCGCATTTTTAATGAGACATTTGCACGAATGGGGGCCGACGGTCAACCTGATTATGTGATATTATGGCACGAGGGGATATTTGGAAGATTGGCCCAGGACGTTGCAAGCACCTTCATTAAATGTAATGTTCTTGATTCTTCCCCTTGCATACTCTTTTGGGCAGATAACTGTGGAGGTCAAAACAAAAACTGGACGCTGTACACGGCTCTTGCCCAATGTGCAAACGCAGAATGGGGCCCACCCGAGATTGTGATAAAATATCTGGAGAAAGGGCACACGTTCATGAGAGCAGATTCAATCCATGGCTCAATCGGCAAGAAAATGAAAGCTCAAGAAAACATCTATACGTTTGATGACTTTGTAGATCTTTGTAAGACAGCATCAAGATAGATTGGTTTTCCTTTGTTTTCTCAAAATCAGCTAGAAGTGAGTTACTAGGTTTTGCCTTTGGACAGAAGATATGAGGAGCCCTCATTATGTGACGTCATCGTCTGCGACTTCCGGTTAAGGCAGGGCTTTTCTGTTAGCGACCAAAAGTTGCGAACTTTATCGTGGATGTTCTCTACTAAATCCTTTCAGCAAAAATATGGCAATATCGCGAAATGATCAAGTATGACACATAGGGGCTTCACGGTGGTAGAGGGGTTAGTGCGTCTGCCTCACAATACGAAGGTCCTGCTGGCCTGGGTTCAAATCCAGGCTCGAGATCTTTCTGTGTGGAGTTTGCATGTTCTCCCCGTGAATGCGTGGGTTCCCTCCGGGTACTCCGGCTTCCTCCCACTTCCAAAGACATGCACCTGGGGATAGGTTGATTGGCAACACTAAAATTGGCCCTAGTGTGTGAATGTGAGTGTGAATTATGTCTGTCTATCTGTGTTGGCCCTGCGATGAGGTGGCGACTTGTCGAGGGTGTACCCCGCCTTCCGCCCGATTGTAGCTGAGATAGGCGCCAGCGCCCCCCGCAACCCCAAAAGGGAATAAGCGGTAGAAAATGGATGGATGGATGACACATAGAATGGACCTGCTATCCCCGTTTAAATAAGAAAATCTCATTTCCGTAGGCCTTTAAAACCCAGCCATCCTCCGGGTGCTGCCTTTGTGTTTTTTCGTGATTCCGCTTTTATGGAATATAATCCAATATTGCCTGTTGTGTGGCGTCACATTTAGCTAGGTAGCATCCTCCGAATATTGCCGGGCATACCAACTTCCTTGTCCATTTATGGCAGGGGTGTCAAACTCAAATACAGAGTGGGCCAAAACTTAAAACCGAACAAAGCTGCGGGCCGAGGTTGAACAAATTAACCTTTTTAATAGGGACCCAAACAAGTTTTGCGATGAATATTGAACAAGCGAGGCTTATATAACTTTATAGTGACATGCAAAATCGAGTTTCAAATGATAATAATAATTAAAAAATATCAATGGCATATCAAATAAAATTTAAATAAAAATTGAATGCCTCTTTTCGGCGGTGGGGTTGAGGTGGACGGGGTTTGGTGATAGCGGGGGGTGTATATTGTAGCGTCCCGGAAGAGTTAGTGCTGCAAGGCTTTCTGGGTATTTGTTCTGTTGTGTTTATGTTGTGTTACGGTGCGGATGTTCTCCCGAAATGTGTCATTCTTGTTTGGTGTGCGTTCACAGTGTGCTGCATATTTGTAACAGTGTTAAAGTTGTTTATACGGCCACCCTCAGTGTGACCCGTATGGCTGATGACCAGGTATGCCTTGCATTCACTTGTGTGTGTGTGACTGGGCGGCCACGCTGTTTGTATGGAGGAAAAGCAGACGTGGAGACAGGTTGTAGAGAACGCCAAAGGCAGTGCCTTTAAAGCACACCCCAAATATTGTTGGGGTGGGGCACTGAACTTCGGGAGTTTCCCGGGAAAATCGGGAGGGTTGGCGAGTAAGAGTATTAGCGGTGAATGCGGTGTTATAGCGACGGGCCAGCTCTAATATTAATGTGATATTGCCTCCAGGGCCAAGTGAAATTACACGGCGTGCCAAATTTGGCCCACAGGCCAGAGTTTGACACCCATGATTTATGGAATCTGTTCAATTTCCTTTGCTGTTGCCTCACTGGGGCTACATTGGGGCCTCTGCCTGTTCATATCGGATTCTGCTAAAGATGACATTTTACTTGCATTGGAAACAGTCAACTGGAAAAATTCTGATTTAAGAAAAAAAGATGCGATTTGGGACAACTTTGTAAACGCAGTCTACAAAACAGTTGGATACAAACGTCAATTACATTAATTATTGATGGATTAATCGATTCAATTTCATTCAGTGGAGCCCTAATGTTGACCGTCCTAAACCCAAAAAGTGTTCCCTCAGATTCCAGTCATGAGAGTAGCTACTAAGCCCGGAGCGCTGGCAGTCATTCCACTCACACCTGATTAGATCACAGTGACCTGGATAATATGCAACACGCTGCCACGCAGCCTTTTTCTTCAACCCAACCAAATTGGCCTTCCAGACGGTCTAAAGTGACATTACAGTTCATATCTTGGATGGAACATAGGTCACCATTGTGTTGATATGACCTAACAATGTTCAGTTACACTGTTAAAAATGACAACATGACTTCAGTCGGAGATGATCTCGTTATTGGCACCTGATTGCTTAAATGAACAGTTTCTCTAGCGCTTGTGTTGATTTTTTTTGTTTTTTCCTGCCAACTAGGGCTGGGCGATGTGGCCTTTTTTAATATCTCGATATTTTTAGGCCATATTGCGATACACGATATATACAGTGGGGCAAAAAAGTATTTAGTCAGCCACCGATTGTGCAAGTTCTCCCACTTAAAATGATGACAGAGGTCTGTAATTTTCATCATAGGTACACTTCAACTGTGAGAGACAGAATGTGAAAAAAAAATACGGGAATTCACATTGTAGGAATTTTAAAGAATTTATTTGTAAATTACGGTGGAAAATAAGTATTTGGTCAACCATTCAAAGCTCTCACTGATGGAAGGACGTTTTGGCTCAAAATCTCACAATACATGGCCCCATTCATTCTTTCCTTAACACGGATCAATCGTCCTGTCCCCTTAGCAGAAAAACAGCCCCAAAGCAAGATATTTCCACCCCCATGCATCACAGTAGGTATGGTGTTCTTGGGATGCAACACAGTATTCTTCTTCCTCCAAACATGACGAGTTGAGTTTATACCAAAATGGATACATGGATGATAGAGCAGAGGATTGGGAGAACGTCATGTGGTCAGATGAAACCAAAATAGAACTTTTTGGTATAAACTCAACTCGTTGTGTTTGGAGGAAGAAGAATACTGAGTTGCACCCCAAGAACACCATACCTACTGTGAAGCATGGGGGTGGAAACATCATGCTTTGGGGCTGTTTTTCTGCTAAGGGGACCGGAAGGTTGATTCGTGTTAAGGAAAGAATGAATGGGGCCATGTATCGTGAGATTTTGAGCCAAAACCTCCTTCCATCAGTGAGAGCTTTGAATGGTTGACTAAATACTTATTTTTCACCATAATTTACAAATGAATTCTTTAAAATTCCTACAATGTGAATTCCTGGATTTTTTTTTTCACATTCTGTCTCTCACAGCTGAAGTGTACCTATGATGAAAATTACAGACCTCTGTCATCATTTTAAGTGGGAGAACTTGCACAATCGGTGGCTGACTAAATACTTTTTTTGCCCCACTGTATCTCAATATATTGCCTTTGGCTTGAATGAACAAATAATGCATACAATCACAGCAGTATGATGATATTATGTGTCTACATCAAAACATTATTGTTCATACTGCATTAATATATGCTCATTTTGAACTTTTGTGCAGGGAAGGAAATCACAACTAAGTCAATTGACCAAAACTGTATTTATTAAATAGTTATTAAGCAGTGGCACAAACACTCATGTAATTTCCAAAACAGAAAGTACACGATTGTCAGAGACATTTTAAAACAGGCTATTAGTGCACTTTTGTGCATGATGTCAGTAAGATGACATATCAAAACAACACTAAATTGAAATGCACTTTGTGTAGAGAACACCACTACAATAGATTAAACAAACTGAACTTTTATACATTTTCCTCACAAATGTTTATTTATTGAAATAGTCAGCATAATTTGATGTTAAAATAAAAATAAAGATATAAATAAAAAATCAAACGCAGAAACCTCCGTTACTTAAATTCAGTGTCCAGAAAAGCTTTCGAAGTAAAAACACAGATTAACCCTCATATTCTTTTAGTTCGGGGGTCGGCAACCCGCGGTTCTAGAGCCGCATGGGGCTCTTTAGCGCCGCCCTAGTGGCTCTCTGGAGCTTTTTCAAAAATGTATGAAAAATGGAAAAAGATGAGAGGAAAAAATATATTTTTTGTTTTAATATGGTTTCTGTAGGAGAACAAACATGACACAAACCTCCCTAATAGTTATAAAGCACACTGTTTTTTTATTAAACATGCTTCACTAATTCCAGTATTTGGCGAGCGCCGTTTTGTCCTTCTAAATTCGTCGGTCCTTGAACGCACCGTGTTTTTTTTACATGTACAACTATCTCCGACTGTCTAGGACGTGTTTTATGCCACTTCTTTTTCCGTCTCATTTTGTCCACCAAACTTTGTACGTTGTGCATGAATGCACAAAAGGTGAGTTTTGTTCATGTTATTGACTTGTGTGGAGTGCTAATCAGGCATATTTGCTCCCTGAATGACTGCAAGCTAATCGATGCTAACATGCTATTTAGGCTAGCTGTACATATTGCATCATTATGCCTCATTTGTAGCTATATTTGAGCTCATTTAGTTTCCTTTAAGTCCTCATAATTCAATTTATATCTCATGACACTATCTGTATGTAATATGGCTTTTATTTTTTTGCCGCTCCAGACGTATTTGTTTTTGTATTTTTGGTCCAATATGGCTCTTTCAACATTTTAGGTTGCCGACCCCTGTTCTAGTTATATGGACACATGTTTATTGACACTGACCGTTCACCATGGCAACACAGACCCAACATCCCCCAGTGTGGATGTTCTGAACTTTTAAAAGGTTAAATAATTCCCAAACACAGGATCATGTTGGAAAGCTGGAGGAATAGTTAGATAATATTTAATCCGGTTATCCACGCCTGGGACTTCAAAAGCATCTCCTCTCTTACAATTTAGCAGCAGGTGTTCATGTTAGCATATTCTTCAGTATTGCACACACAATATTACAACCAATATGCCAGCAGGCACCTCTTTGTTGTGCCAATGTGATATCATCTGTGTCGATATCTACTCTACAATTTATCTTCATCCGTGACGATAACCGAGAAATATGAAAGTTGTTTGGATTCGAGTAGTTGAGCTTTTAGAACATCATGTTTATACTTCATATTATAGATTAGAGATGAGTGGATAGGCAATTTTATCATCCGCAACCGCATCACTAAAGTCGTCATCCACCCGCCATCTACCCGAACCAACATTTTATCAGAACCCCAACCGCCCGCCACCTACCTGTTGTTATATATCCGGAGTCGGCGACCTTTACCACTAAAAGAGCTAGTTTGACCCCTGTCACAAAGTAAAGAAGGCAATGGGAGCCGCTAACGTTCTCGCGAATATCCGACGGTGATCATTCAAATAACAGGAATAAGGGTGTGCTGCGAAGCCATTGCCTTAGACGCCTTCAACAACATGTACGAACCGTTTGCCAGTCTAGTAACATGCTGTATGCAGCTTACGCAAACACACATACAAGATTGAAGGGCATACTGGGTGATACAGAGTACACTAATGGTTGTGATATAAACAATTTTAACACTCTTACTAATATGCGCCACGCTGTGAAGCCACACCAAACAAGAATGACAAACACATTTCAGGAGAACATCCTCACAGTAACACAGCATAAACGCAACACAACAAATACCCAGAATCCTTTGCATCCATGAGAATTCCGGAATATACTTTACACCCCTACTTCCCCAACCCCGCCCACCTTACTGATGCATGGGGGGGTTGCTGCTAGTGAGTTGTATAATATAGTCACTTATTTGTTCCAAATAAGTGTTTGATGAGCATTCCTCTATTTATCAGTATTTATTGCCACCTTTCCCAACTTATATGTCACGTGTTGCTGGTATCAAATTCTAAAGTTAAAGACTATTTGCACAAAAAAAATGTTTTTCAGTTTGAACATCAAATATGTTGTCTTTGTAGCATATTGAACTGAATATGGGTTGAAAATGATTTGCAAATCATTGTATTCGTTTATATTTACATCTAACACAATTTCCCAACTCATATGGAAATGGGGTTTGTACAAGGTTGTAAACAGTGATTATGCAATTAAAATCAAGATACTACTTTGGTTTTAGTATTTTATTGGGGCCCTGGTCCCCTCTGTAGCAGTAAAGTTGGGCCCTAAGGTCAAAAAGGTTAAAAACCCTTGCTCTGGGTAGTGTTGCAATCTTCAATGCCAACAACAAAAAACGCTCCACTTTTCCAAAAATGCGCTAGCTTGATGCTAATATACATTGGCTTTGCCATTGATATGCTACTGATTAGCATTAGCAATTTATATGGCGATTTTAACACCTCTGAATTTGGTAATGAAAAATAAAAGTAAAATGCGCGTTGAAATCTAACAGCTGGTGTGTAATAAGTACAACCCTTGTAGTATTATTTTTACAGTGCAACTTAGTTTCATACTTGCAAATGAGGAACATATAACAACAATTCGGATATAAATCGTGGCTAAGAATGAGTACCATTCACACTTCAGCACTTGGTGATCACTCCAGCAACACTGAGAGCCGACTCTGCCAAACTACTTCTAGGCCAGGGGTCACCAACGCGTTGCCCGCGGGCACCATGTCGCCCGTAAGGACCAGAGGAGTCGCCCGCTGGCCTGTTCTAAAAATAGCTCAATTAGCAGCACTTACCAGTTAGCTGCCTCTATTTTTTAAATTTTATTTATTTACTAGCAAGCTGGTCTCGCTTTGCTCGACATTTTTAATTCTAAGAGAGACAAAACTCAAATAGAACTTGAAAATCCAAGAAAATATTTTAAAGACTTGGTCTTCACTTGTTTAAATAAATTCATTTATTTTTTTACATTGCTTCTTATAACTTTCAGAAAGACAATTTTAAAGAAAAAATACAACCTTAAAAATGATTTTAGGATTTTTAAACACATATACCTTTTTACCTTTTAAATTCCTTTTTCTTCTTTCCTGACAATTTAAATCAATGTTCAAGTAAATTTATTTTTTTTATTGTAAAGAATAATAGATACATTTTAATTTAATTCTTAATTTTAGCTTCTGTTTTTTCGACAAAGAATATTTGTGAAATATTTCTTCAAACTTATTATGATGAAAATAAAATAAAAATATTCTGGCAAATCTAGAAAATCTGTAAAATCAAATGTATATCTTATTTCAAAGTCTTTTGAATTTCTTTTAAAATTTTTGTTCTGGAAAATCTAGAAGAAATAATGATTTGTCTTTGTTGGAAATATAGCTTGGTCCAATTTGTTATATATTCTAACAAAGTGCAGATTGGATTTTAACCTATTTAAAACATGTCATCAAAATTGTAAAATTAATCTTAATCAGGAAAAATTACTAATGATGTTCCATAAATTGTTTTTTCAATTTTTGGAAAAATATTCAAATGAGCTAGTTTTTCTCTTCTTTTTTTTCGGTTGAATTTTAAAATTTTAAAGAGTCGAAATTGAAAGCAAACTATGTTACAAAATGTAATTTTATTTTTTTTCGTGTTTTCTCCTCTTTTAATATGTTCAAATAAGTGTTTTTTTCATCATTTATTCTCTACAAAAAACTTTCCGTAAAAGGAAAGTAATTCTTGATTCGTTAAAAAATGTTAGTGGCTAGCTAGTTTTAATGGGATATTTTGATTTCACAAGACTGTCTTAGAAGTGATCATTTGAAAATTTTCAATTTGAAAAATGTGCACTTAGAGAAATTATAAAAATAACATGTTGCATATTGATATTTATCTGTTTCTATATATACTTATTGTGGGAAATCATTAAGATGATCAGTGTTTCCACAAAGATAAATATCATTAATTATTAATAATAACATTGAGTTAAAGGTAAATTGAGCAAATTGGCTATTTCTGGCAATTTATTTAAGTGTGTATCAAACTGGTAGCCCTTTGCATTAATCAGTACCCAAGAAGTAGCTCTTGGTTTCAAAAAGGTTGGTGACCCCTGCTTTAGGCAATGTTGAAATGAACAACGCCAACAAAGTTATTACCTCAAAAACCGCTCCCAACTTAAGTAAAGTAAGGCTCCCTTTTCCCAAAAATGCACAGGCTTGATGCTAACATTAATTGGCTTTGTTACTGTATTGACATGCTACTGATTAGCATTAGGGATTTTACACGCCAATTTCAACGAATGTGTTAACGAAAACAACAACGAAGATGCACGTTACAACCTAACAGCGGTGCGTGATAAGTACAATATTTAAAGTATTAAAACTTTTTAGGGTGCAACAAAATCAGAAAAAGACATCATAAACTATACACTGCTGGCATCTAACGTCTTATACTTGCAAGTATAATTGCAGCTTAGTGTCATACCTGCAAATGATAATAAACAACAATAATAACAACTCAGCAGTAGTTTTCAAAGTAAGATTTTATTATCTAAAATCATAATAATTATGACTGCACACTAAAGCAGTCGGTACTGTATTGTCTTTAATGTGAATACCGTATTTTTTTTAATTGCCGCATGGTATATAGTATGCACCTGCCTTGAATTACTACCAGGTCAAACTCGCTTCCCAAAATATTAGCGCATGTTTAGTATTACCACCGGGTCAAACTCGTGACTCTTCCCCTGTCATCCTTTCCAAAATGGAGGAGGCTGATTTCAATACCGGTAATTTGAAATTGCATAAAGGGAAGAAGATTAAAAGCTATTCAGTAGGATTTAAGGTCCAAGCTTACATCACACTCAAATTGTTACTGCATGCCTTTGGTAAGTGCCGGAGTGAGAAGAGGTTTTAATTTAATTAGCGCATGCTTACTTTTACCGCATGCCTTTGGTAAGCGTAGGAGTGAGAAGAGGTTTTAAATTAATTAGCGCCCTGGCGGCAATTCAAGGAAATTCGGTATTAGCTATAACTTAAGCACGGCGGTTGGCATTTATCTTTTCTGACTGATCAGAGATCAGCTGATGAGCTACATTTTAAAAACATGAATAATGTTCCCTTACTGTAAAAAAAATAACAAACTAAATGGTGATTATTGGGAGATGTTTGGAAAAGAAGAGGCGAAGAGGCAGATATGAAAATGAAATTCTCATCTCCGGCTCCTCGGAACGCTTTGCAAGGATCTTATTATCACGTCGTTATGTGTCCGTGCGCAGAGTGGAGGAGATTAGACGCGTCTCCGCCTTTGAAGTGTCTTTTTGCAAGCAATGGAAATTCCATCAAGCGTCGGGGGAAGCTGCAGTGAGATTATGAGCGATGGCGCGTTGCAAACTGTCATTTACACAATTTGAGGAAACGCTCGCCAACTCTCTGCTAAATGAAACATATTTGGCCCATTTCAGTGGATTATCCTTATAATACGTGTGCATACATATGAACATACAGTGGGGCAAAAAAGTATTTAGTCAGCCCCCGATTGTGCAAGTTCTCCCACTTAAAATGATGACAGAGGTCTGTAATTTTCATCATAGGTACACTTCAACTGTGAGAGACAGAATGTGGGGAAAAAAAATCCAGGAATTCACATTGTAGGAATTTTAAATAATTTATTTGTGGAAAACAAGTATTTGGTCACTTCAAACAAGGAAGATTTCTGGCTCTCACAGACTTGTAACTTCTTCTTTAAGAAGCTCTTCTGTCCTCCATTCGTTACCTGTATTAATGGAACCTGTTTGAACTCGTTATCTGTATAAAAGACACCTGTCCACAGCCTCAAACAGTCAGACTCTAAATTCCACGATGGCCAAGACCAAAGAGCTGTCGAAGGACACCAGTAAACTAATTGTAGACCTGCACCAGACTGGGAAGAGTGAATCTACAATAGGCAAGCAGCCTGGTGTGAAAAAAAATCAACTGTTGGAGAAATTATCAGAAAATGGAAGACATACAAGACCACTGATAATCTCCCTCGATCGGGGGCTCCACGCAAGATCTCATGCCGTGGGGTCAAAATGATCATGAGAACGGTGAGCAAAAATCCCAGAACCACACGGGGGGACTTGGTGAATGACCTGCAGAGAGCTGGGACCAAAGTAACAAAGGTTACCATCAGTAACACACTACGCCGACAGGGAATCAAATCCTGCAGTGCCAGACGTGTCCCCATGCTTAAGCCAGAGAGCACATGGGAGAATGTCATCAACAAAAATAACTTTTTGGTATAAACTCAACTCGTCGTGTTTGGAGGAAGAAGAATGCTGAGTTGCATCCTAAGAGCACCATACCTATTGTGAAGCATGGGGGTGGAAACATCATGCTTTGGGGCTGTTTTTCTGCTAAGGGGACAGGACGATTGATCCGTGTTAAGGAAAGAATGAATGTATCGTGAGTTTTTGAGCCAAAACGTCCTTCCATCAGTGAGAGCTTTGAATGGTTGACCAAATACTTATTTTCCACCATGATTTACAAATAAATTATTTAAAATACCTACAATGTAAATTCCTGGATTTTTTTTCACATTCTGTCTCTCACAGTTGAAGTGTACCTATGATGAAAATTACAGACCTCTGTCAACATTTTAAGTGGGAGAACTTACACAGTCGGTGGCTGACTAAATACTTTTTTGCCCCACTGTAATTATGGAAGTAATGAAAGTCCCTTCATTCCGCCTATAAAGCATTGTAAAAACCCCTGTTGTTTTATATACATGCTGTAGGTATGTATTGTAGTAT
>NC_084611.1:19802822-19830322 GCF_033978795.1 Nerophis ophidion
TTACATATGTAGCATCATCTACAAAGATACAAAAAAATTTCTATTGCGACATCCAGTGGACACTATTAAAACAGCATTTTCTTTCATTAAAAAATGTCGACCAATTGTTAAACTCATCCCGTGGGCCGGATAAAACTGTTCGCGGGCCTGATCCGGCCCGCGGGCCGTACGTTTGACACCCCTGGTTTAGATGTAAGGCGATACTGATTTTTTTGCTGATATCGGACTGATATCAATACCGAATTGGAACACCCTACATGCATGCATGCATTTTGACAAATGTTCACCGTTTTGAGTGGAGCAGTTATAAAACGTCTTTTTACATGACTGAACATGGTCTCAATATGACACTATTTTTGCAAGACTGATCTGTGGTTGTATGTTTATATGTATAGTCTGTGTATTACGGGGTTGCAAGTGAACCAGCCATCGTTTTGTCAAAACAACCACTCAATCTCCGGCAAAGCCTCCCGGGTTGTAGCCAGCCTTAATCTTTCTCCATGATTTAGTTGTGTACATTTATTGGGTGATGTGTTTAGTACTTATAGCGTGAGCGCAGTGTATTTGAGATTACTGCTAATCTTATTTAAATCCACCACTGCTGGGATTTCTATCCCATTCAACTAATCACTTCCAATGTGTTTATTTTTGACAGTCCATCCGGGGGTGGACAAACTTTTTGACTCGTGGGCCGTGATAAGTAACATTTTTGTGGGGGCGGAGGGATGGGTGTCAAAATGTCATATCACGGTGATTGCCACCAACATTTTCACAGATATCATTAATGTCACCATTTTGTTGATTGTGCTCAAAGTACTCAAACTTGCTTACGTTGTAACTAGGGGTGTAACGGTACTTGTATTTGTATTTTACTGTTTTGTTACAGGGGTTTCGGTTGGGTTCGGAGGTGTATCGAAACGAGTTTCCACACGGACATATTATTTAGCGCACCGCATGTTGTGTAAATAATGCAGAGCGAGGCACGACTATCGGCATGTAAGCAGCAACCGGGCTAGGACAACATGCAAAAGCCAGAGCTGGAAGACCCTCCTGCTTCGTTAACATCTCCCCTATGGGAACACTTCGGCTTCGCGGTGCGATACAATAATGGAGGACGGAGGTTTGCCGACATTGTTCAGCAGCAGTAGAGTATTCTTCTGCCAACACGTCAAACATGCTAACCCCTTTGAAGCAGCACCACCCCCAAGTCAAGCTCGCTTTAAGGAAGAGAAAGAGGAGCGTGGTGCAAACACCGCATTCAAGCAGCCTCTCCTCGGGCAGGGCTAAAGCAATAACAAATGTTTTTATTGCAGCACATTAAGACCATCCATCCATCCATTTCTACCGCTTGTACAGATCCGAGTTCTCGGGGGTTGCTGTGTTGCATTAAAACTATATTTTGACCCACTTCTATGGTGGAATAAAAAATAAGCCCCTATCTCCTCTTACTACTAAGTTAGCCAGGCTGGGGGGGAAAGAAAATTTAATCTGAGGCTGAGTTGACTTGAAACTGTTTAATATTGCACTTTTTATATATAGAAGAAACATTTTGTCATTTTATTTCATCTGAGCAACAACAGGAGGCAGTTTAATGTTGATTAACGTGGACCCCGACTTAAACAAGTTGAAAAACGTATTGGGGTGTTACCATTTAGTGGTCAATTGTACGGAATATGTACTGTACTGTGCAATCTACTAATAAAAGTCTCAATCAATCAATCAATCAATCAATCAATCAATCAATCAATCAATCAATCAAAAAAAGCACTTTATATGTAGAAAAGTTTTGTTAAGAAACCATCCTGAGCCTTATCTTATTTAGTTTTTATTTTATATATGTTAACCCCATTAACCCTGGCAACGGACCCTGTGTGTATAAGTATGTTATACCATTGTTTACAAATTTGGTAAATAAATAACCAAAAAATTTATATTTTGTTGTTTTCTTACTGTACCGAAAATGAACCGAACCATGACCTCTTAACTGAAGTACGTACCGTACCGAAATTTTTGTGTACCGTTACACCCCTAGTTGTAACCAATCTTTATAGTAAAGACTAAATTCCATAAATAACTAGCCACAAAATATACGTTCTTGGCAAAATAGATATGTTATACAATAATATTAATCTGACTATGAGTGTTTAAATAAGTATCTTCTGTTTAATTTGTAAAAAAATTTTTTTTCGATGATAAAGAAAAAATGTGTTGACACCAAAGACTATAAAAAAAATGGGACCCATTACCTCCCTGCTTGGCACTCGGCACCAAGGGTTGGAAGTGGGTGGTAAATCACCAAAATGATCCCGGGGCGTGGCCACCGCTGCTGCTCACTACTCCCCTCACCTCCCAGGGGGTGAACAAGGTGATGGGTCAAATGGAGAGGTTAATTTCACCACACCTAGTGTGTGTGTGACAATCATTGGTACTTTAACTTTAAAACATATCGACGTTTTATGCTTGACAGTGTTTCATTGTATCCATTGAAATATACCCAATTGTATTTATAATCCAGAACATATGTGAAAATACTGTATAAACATCACAAAATGCCCCACATTCAGTCAGTCATTTTGATTATTCCAATCCAAATTTCTTTGGCAATTTCCGTAGATTCTACTTGACTGTAGTAAAGCTTCTGCACTCTGACCATATTATTAGATCAGTCATACTGGGAATACGCAACAGCTGTAAAGAGATGTGCTGATAATCATTCCCTCTCATTATGGAAGACAAGAACACATATGTTTTTTTTTTCTTTTTTTATGCATTCTAATTCACAAATAAATGTCTAACAAGTGAGTCAACAGATGGAGGGTTCTCTCAGTATACTTTAAAAATATCCAGAAAGCGCCAACAAATCTCCATTTACATATCATGACCTGAAAATGAACCACATATGAGTGATATTGTTATTATAAGCGCTAACGCAGACGGACTATTTTAGCAGCGCATACGCTGCTATTGTTGACCCGTTGGGTCGGCGGCTGCTCCTACATGGTCTCAAACTTGCTAAAAGTAAATTTTAGAATATAATTCATGCATCTCTCACCTGCTAGTAGACAAATGTGGCCTTGGACCAACAGGCTGTTCCACACAAAAAGACGAGTTGCCGTAACTTTTTTTTAACACTTTGTGAGTATTGTGATTGAATCTTCATCCAAACGGGAATATGTGAGCGGCCCATCGGTCTGCATCCTAGCTTAATTGGAAGTATTAAAGTAAGTGTTTTTTTTACCATGGTTAGTTTGTATGTTTAGCATCTAGCAATGTTGCGGATGCTATAGTGTCTCAATGAAGCTATAACGTATTACTCATACTCTTTGTATTCGGGCTCAAAATTATAAGGTCCTGGATCATACTTTGTCCCAAAGTAATGGTTTTTGGCTCTCACAAAGTGTGCTTGATTAGCATTGTTGTTGTTGATGGGGAAGGGATCTGTGGTTCCTCCTGTACGTCACAGATCATGTGACTGGTTTACTCATTAACTATCAAAATGGCTCAGGAATGAATCTCCATAAGATTGATATTATTTTGATCATATCTATTTACTTGCAAAGTTTTGAAGTATTTTGCTGTCATAAATCAGATATATGATAATAGCTTCAATATAGAGGCAACTTGTTTTTCAATTCTACTGCTACTTTAAAAAAGCAGCAGCACAACGAATGCCAGAATTATCTACAATAGCAAAATAGCATATGTTTATTTTATATTTTTAATTTTATGCAGTGTCAAATATATATCTGTTCTAAAAAATAAAAATAAAAAAAGGAACCCACTTTATGAAAAATATATAATTTTGCTCAGAGTAACATCATTTTTAGGAATAGATGACAAAATTGATTCACATCAGCATCACAGTTATTTTTTTATTCCGATTCTAAATCAATTCAAAATTAAAAAAAAAAATTATTCAGTATGTTTTTGTGTTTATGTGCATATGTGTTTGTATATTTATGTATGTGTGAGTGTGCAGTACTCATATATATATATATATATATATATATATATATATATATATATATATATATATATATATATATATATATATATATATATATATATCTTGATTGGATTATCCAGAGAATAGTGTTCGATACCGTGGTAGAGTGCAATTTGTATGTGTGGGAAAAATCACAAGACTACTTCATCTCTACAGAACTGTTTCATGAGGGGTTCCCTCAATCATCAGGAGATTTTTACAGGGGTTTCGCCATGTTATTGAATATTCAACATTATTGTCTTTGAGGTTCCAAATGTGCTTGCTGAGTTCTGTAGAATTCCGCAAAGTCTGGTTTCTAAAGACTTTGCGGAATTCTACAGAACTCAGCAAGCACATTTGGAACCTCAAAGACAATAATGTTGAATATTCAATAACATGGCAAATTCTTGCATCCAGCACACCTTACAACAGTGGTAATAAAAGATGCAACCTATGCTTAAAAGAGAAACTGTTTATTATATATCATCCAGATCTATCATCCCTCAACAAGCGCAGTGAAATCATTTCAACATGCCGCCACAGACGGAAACACCTCCTAAGTAACACATGAGCCAATCACCAACCCCCTACGCCTGCCTGTACCCACCCACTCTGTGCCCTATATAAACCATTGTATGTGAATGCTTCCATTAAAATCTCCTGATGATTGAGGGAACCCCTCATGAAACAGTTCTGTAGAGATGAGGTAGTCTTGTGATTTTTCCCACACCTACATATATATATATATATATATATATATATATATATATATATATGTATGTATGTATGTATGTATGTGTATGTATGTATGTATATATATGTATGTATGTATATGTATGTATGTATGTATGTATGTATGTATGTATATATATATGTATGTATGTATGTATATATGTATGTATATATATATATGTATGTATGTATGTATGTATATATATGTATGTATATATATATGTATGTATGTATATATATATATATATATGTACAGTATATATATGTATGTATACATATATATGTATGTATGTATATATGTATGTATACATATATATGTATGTATGTATATATGTATATAATGTATGTATGTATATATATATGTATGTATATATATATATATATATGTTTTATTTTTATCTTATAAGAATAGATTTTAAAAATGCTTTTTTAGGCCATCTTCATGCAACCATAAGGAGCTTTTAAAACCTGTAACCTGTTTTGAAAAGGTTCCATTATAATTATTATAACAAATAACACATTGCCAGAATCAGCTTGAATCGAAAATCGTTCTGAATAGAGAATCGATTCTGTGACAATCTCAGTGGGAAAATTTGTTCATCACGCATTCCTCCACGGGAAACGGCCAATAATATGTGTCCAATGGAGCGCCGCAAAATATATTCTGTGAGTGTTGGGATTGAGCATTGCTCTATTCTTGTGCCCAGGCAGAATCATTAATTTAAAGCTTTGATAAGCGATAATGGAGCCAGTAAGGTACAGTTCCTAAGCCCCAGATCTCTTAAGAGAAGCCCGTCCTGTCTTGCTGAAAAGGGCTCATCTATTATTCAAATCTCTCCATAATTCATCCATTACCCACAATGCAACGCCGTTACGGATTCCTCTTCTGGGCCAAGCGAGCATCCGGTTTGGCGACGTGCATAACACTGCAAGTAAGCAAGCAGAGTTCCCTGCTGCCTGTTTCTTTCTTGGTGATTTAATCCCTGCTGACATATTGAGTTTAATTTGTAGCCCAAAGAAGCAAACAGCTGTGGCCTATTTAGTGGAGCGGTGCTTGGTGTGATGTCACTCTGTAAGGCCAACTCGCTCTCGGCGCTCAGTCGGCATGTCAGGAGCGTTTTGTTAGCATGCTGAATGAAGCGGGGGACACTTTTACATTCTACATCTTTTTATTTATTTCCTTATTATTGATGACTTGCTCGACCATACACCGATACAATAGAACACTTATTAAATATTAGGAATGTAGTGTGGGCCAAAAAAGTATTTAGTCAGCCACCAATTGTGCAAGTTCTCCCACTTAAAATGATGACAGAGGTCTGTAATTTTCATCATAGGTACACTTCAACTGTGAGAGACAGAATGTGAAAAAAAAATCCAGGAATTCAGATTGTAGGAATTTTAAAGAATTTATTCGTAAATTATGGTGGGAAATAAGTATTTGGTCAACCATTCAAAGCTCTCACTGATGGAAGGAGGTTTTGGCTCAAAATCTCACGATACATGGCCCCATTCATTCTTTCCTTAACACGGATCAATCGTCCTGTCCCCTTAGCAGAAAAACAGCCCCAAAGCATGATGTTTCCACCCCCATGCTTCACAGTAGGTGTGGTGTTCTTGGGATGCAACTCAGTATTCTTCTTCCTCCAAACACGACGAGTTAGTTTATACCAAAATGGATACATGGATGATACAGCAGAGGATTGGGAGAATGTCATGTGGTCAGATGAAACCAAAATAAAACTTTTTGATATAAATTCAACTCGTCGTGTTTGGAGGAAGAAGAATACTTGACATATTCCGGTTGTCTGTTCAACATCTTCCCCCTTGAAGCCAAACCACCGCCAGATGATGGACTCTGTGCTGTTTTTCTTGGGAATTAATTTTTCCTCCATTTGTTACCAGATGAGCACCTACTCTCTCTTGTATTACCACTCTCACCACTCCGCTAAATAACCTTCACTGCTAACTTTACCCCTGCCGCTACCTCTCTGCTCGGTGAGGACGTATGACGGTGCACGCGCGACAGTATGTGACGTATGTAAGAAGGTGCACTTGTTTTAGCTCTCTGTGAGAAGGAGAGACAAGAATGAGTGAGAAAAGCCTGCAGAACGTATACTTGAATACTCACAAAATAGTCATCGTCATCGTGTGGATTACGTGGACCACCGAGGAAGGACATCTTGTTGAGCACGTTTGACTCTTGTTTATTTTTTCAAATTGCACAAGCTTTGTCTTTTAATCGGATTGCTTATCAGCCGCTCCGCTCCTGCTTGCTCCTCAGCCGGCCGCGTCTTCGGCTCGCTCTCGGTCGTTCTCGCTCTTCAGGTTCTGTTGCAGGTTCTCCTACTCCTTCTGCCTTGATCGCTCCTCCTTCTCCCCTTTTATACAGCAGGAGGAGATGCATTAATTGTGTGCTGGTGTGTGTGCCACGCACCTGATTTAGATTGTGGCATCGTCGCTCCCAGCAATCCCCGCCTCTCCGCTCTACCGCATCCTCCGCCTCCTTGCCGCCATCTTGGGCAGGGCTGCTGCAGCGTGCCCTGCCCCGCCGTTGGCCCGTTGGCTGCGCCTCTCCACAATCGCATAGAGACAAATCCACGATATATCGAGTATATTCGATTCCAAGTGTAACGCAGAATGTCTTTTAATGACACACAAAGGCGGCAACCAGAGATCTGTCAGTTACAGCGGATGCTATCTTGTTTCATTGCAACTTCATGGATTATTATCTTACCACTTTTTTTCATGAGTGTATTAATATTGGCCTGTGGATTAATGGATCGGTAGGAGGACGGTTGATAAAAAACTGTCCTGAAGAGGAAATATTCCTGTAGTACAAACGTTTGTGTGGTATTGCTTCCTTATTTGTCATTACCATGAATTGATTAACGTGGACCCCGACTTAAACAAGTTGAAAAACTTATTCGGGTGTTACCATTTAGTGGTCAATTGTACGGAATATGTCCTGTACTGTGCAATCTACTAATAAAAGTATCAATCAATCAAAACTCATATAATACCCATAGCAGTATCGTTAGTCCAGAATCTTCACTGTCTTCATGGTCCGACTTAATTAGGAACCGGTACCAAAAAATACTGGTACTCGATTTTTGGATGCATCGCAGTTCAGAGATGGACGATTATAAAATCGATTTCGAAACGTCAATAATCGATTTATTCATTGTAAGTAAAGTAATGCAGACAGTTCTAAAATTTGACTGACTGCAGCGAGCCACCTCACCAAGAGATCCGACCATCTTCTTTATTTTAGGGCACTTATGTTCCAGTTTTGCAGATATTTTTATTAATTTAATAAATGTGATGGGAATTCATTTAACCGTTTCTTCTTATAAAAGCACTGTTTTTAAAAGTTGCAAGTGATAAACGCTTATTTAGTGAAAATAAATTAAATATCAATTAAAGATGCATCAATAATTGATTTATAGTTCCTGAATCGTCATCCTAATCGTGAGGTGCCCAAAAACTCCCACCTCTAGTAGTTGGTATTCATCCCTAGTTATTATTTGTTAAAAACTCCAAATAGCGTATAGTCCTAACTTGTGTAGGTCAGCACGAAAAACTACAACATGGCTGACGAGGGGAAAATGCAATCGAAGTAGGGGCACGTAAATAAGCCGGAAAATGGTCTGTAAAACATAATCTATCAGGGGTGTCGAAGAAAATAGATTTTGAATTTTTAAACGGTTAAAAAAATAAATAAATAAAATAAAAATATGTATATATTTATATATATATTTTTTTTCAATCTGTCCTGTCCAGCCACTCAGAGAAACCATATTGTTAATGTAGATGATCTATGTCTGCTGATTTACTTTACAAAAGATACTTCTCTTGTTGCCTTATTTATATAAATAATTGGGTAGAATTGTATTAAACCAAACCAGTTTTCTTTTAAGTAAAATAGAAATTGATCACAGCTGTTTACCTATTTTATGGAGGAATCTAGTTAAGCTTAGAACTGGCACCCAATGTTATTATAATGTATTGATTTTGAGAATTGTTTCTGAATCGAATCGTTATCCCCAGGAATCGAATCCAATCAAATCGAATCGTGCCCTAAGATTCATATTTATATAATCTGTGCAACATTTTGACCAAAGAATCAGCGTGACATGTTCTGTAGAACACACTGCAAAAAGTCAGTGTTCAAAAACAAGAAAAAAAAAAAATACAAAAATTATGTGTATTTTATTTGAACTAAGCTAAATTATCTGCCAATGGAACAAGAAAATGTGGCTCGTCAAGACTTTCCAAAACAAGTAAAATTAGCTAACCTCAATGAACCCAAAAAATACCTTAAAATAAGTATATTCTCACTAGTAACAAGTGCACTTTTCTTGGTAGAATAAAAAGAGACTTTTTTGCTCAATATGTTGAAAAATATTCGTAAATGCTAGTGCCATTATCTTGACATATTGATATGTGTGTCACAGTGTGTTGATGACGAACCCCAAGATGAAGAGACAGTGGCAGGCATTGAATAAGAAAACATAATTTAATGTCCAAAATAAAAGGTAAAAAACACAAACCAGGAACTAGGTATAGCCAAAACTGAAAACAGGAACCAGCAAACAGAAAAACTGGAAACCGCTAATGGCTAACAAGAAAACACGAAACAAAAGATCTAGGAGAAAGCAAACTACAAATAGCTAACAGGAACAGCTTACCGCTATGACGACAAGGACAAGTAGTAGCACGACAGGTAGTAGGTGTAACGATGGCACCACACGACACGACATTAATCCTGACTGGAGGAGAAAACAGGTTTAAATAGGAATCGGGCTGATTGACACCAGGTGTGGCCAGGTGCCAATCAACCGCAGCTGAGGTGATACAGCGCTCAGGCAGACAAACAGGAAACTGAACCAAAATAAGAGTGCTGACAGGAACTAAAGACAGGAAATACTACACACACACAAAGGAAAAACTAAAAGCCAACCAAACTGTCAGGGGCAAGCCTGACATTAAGCTTGGCATCATGATTCTTTTTTTCATGCTTGAAGTAAGAAATTGTTACTTTAAAAAAGTAGTTTTATACTTGTGAGTGTTGATGACACAGCTTTGCATCAGTTGATATTCTAGTTTCAAGCATTTTTTGCTCAATATAGGTAATAAAATCTCAGCAACAAGCTGTAATATCTTACTGAGATCATTTAGGACCAAAACCCTTAAAACAAGTAAAAACACTCATAAAATCTGCTTACGGAGAAGAATTATCTTATCAGACAGAAAATAAGCAAATATTGACCTTATTTGAGATAATTAATCTTACTTAGATTTCAGTTTTTGCAGTGCACAAGGAAGTGTTTTAAATGTCAAAAACAAACCCCAAAACGGCCTTTTTAAGGGTGTATTTTAATACCAGCATGATTAGAGCGATATTTTTTTGTTAATGTTTACAAACTCAGAGAATAATTCCCTGGACGCAGGAGGACTTTGAGGGCAAAAAGCAAAAGTATTTAAAAGAGCAGCAGAGAGTAGTTTTACTTTTGTTTTGGAATTGAATTCTATTGACTTTGTTTTGATCAAACAATTGTACATAAAATAAGGAAGTGGTTTAGATATTGTGTTGACATTGTTACACTATCAATGACAATCCTCAAAAATACATTTTCCAGCTAATACATGAGATCGGTATCGGCCGATCTCACTCATAGATGATCAGTATCAGAGCATACAACTCTGATCAGAACGTCTTTAGGGCTTTCACTTCTGTGCACGTCAGTCAACCCGTTTGATGTGTCGACCAAAAAAGGGTTTTAGTGTAGTAGAGTTCCAATCTACCTATGACCGAAATTATTATGATTTCTTTTTCAATTTATACCTTGAATGATTAGTAAGTCCTGACTCAACCATAAAGGGGAACTGCATTTTTTTTTTGGTAATTTAATCATTCATAATCCTAATGTAACACGTGTTTTTTCATTTATTACTCATTATAAATCGTAAATAAACACTAGCAAAAGTCAGTTAACAATGGAGTGAATGAGAGTCGCTCTTTTTCGCCTACAAGGCACTCTAAAAAACACACAAAACAATATAAAATATGTTCATAATAACATGTAATATTTACATATTTTGATCATTTTAAACATACAGCGACATTAATGTCACAGAAGCATCACAACACTATTAATCATGGCAGACTTCATGACAGACAACAAAGACTACTTTGGCACAAATGACGATTAGAAAATTGTATTTTTGAGCCTGAATATAAAGAGGATGATATACAAGTTTCAGAAGCTAAACAGATGCAGCTTTAGTGAAACACTAAGCAACATGTAGCAGTATTGCTAAGTGCTAAACACAAAATACAAACTCTCAACATAATGAAACAATCACTCTCACTGGGATGTTTATATCTTCCCCTTTGAATGAAGAATAAATCATAATCATCAAGTCGGTTAAACATGTTTGTTCCTTGCCATTTCCGGGTCTGAGTTAGATGTCAATGTTGACCAACTTTTGGGTGTATGTCCGTAATCTTCTACTATGTAGGTGAGAGGCATGATTTATAATCCAGAATCAACTTTCACCAACTCAGAGGCAATGCAACAGCTCAACATATCAATATTAAAGCTCAACATGGTTAGCTCTCTGCGATCACGATGCCAATAAAAGTAGTTCCTCGACGTTAGCACTTATAATAACAGTAACGCAAATACGTGGTTAATACGCAGGTCACGAGATGTAAATGGAGTATTGTCGGCGGTTTTTTAAATGGTTTTATGGGTGAATTAGAGCGTCTCCCATTATCTTCATTGTTAGCTGACTTTTGCTAGAGCTTATTTACTAGTTATAATGCATTAAAAAAATTAACTTAAGGATTTTGAATGATGGACAAAATTCCCCCCTAAAAGTGTAGTTCCCCTTTAAGACCAAGACCTAGATCATAGTTTCTTCGAAACGAGATGTAATATTTGTTTTATTTGAATGCAAAAACCTCTATCTACGAATGCTGGTGAATAAGCTGCATGGAATGTCGGCACATATTTTTGAAGGCTTCACTCGTGTTGTGTCTGTGGAAAGTCCGACTCGCTGTGACATGTTGAGTCTGTCGTGTTCGCTGCCAAGAACAAACATTCATGTTCATCTTGCAGGACTACATGCTGATAAACAGTTTTGATCGATCAATATTCTGCTATTACAGTCATGTAAAAGAACAACACTGCTAACATTAACACACCAATTTTGTACACACTTCTTCTTAAACTCTTATTTTTTTAAGTCTCTGAAGAGACACATGCTATCCGAGCAATATATGAGTCTTTGAGCATTTATATAATAATTATAAAATCATAATAATAATGATATTATTAATAATAGTAATGCAAATAGTATTACTGATGATGATAAGGATAATAATAATGATTATATTAATAAACCTATAAAAAGAAAAATAATAACAATAACAATGGTCAGGATGCCACCCGAATGCCTCCCTAGGGAGGTGTTTAGGGCACGTCCAACCGGTAGGAGGCCACGGGGAAGACCCAGGACACGTTGGGAAGACTATGTCTCCCGGCTGGCCTGGGAACGCCTCAGGATCCCCTGGGAAGAGCTAGACGAAGTGGCTGGGGAGAGGGAAGTCTGGGCTTCCCTGCTTAGGCTGCTGACCCCGCGACCTGACCTCGGATAAGCGGAAGAAAATAGATGGATGGATGGATGGTTTCCCCCCCCAAAAAATAAACAAGCAAGGACGCTGAAAGGGTGTGTTATTGTTTATATTGTGGCGCCATCGTTAGGACGAGTTCACTCACTGCAGGTGCTGCAGTGTCCTTCCATTTAGTGCTTTCAAAAGGAATTATTTATGTCTTATTGCCCTCCATAGCGTTTCTTCAGTCATCACTCCAAGTTGTAAGTTTTACAATATAACTAAAACAGTTCATACTTACTAGACCGACCCATGTGTGATGTCTGTAGGAGTGTTTTCACGCGTATTTGTACTTGCTATCGCAATGTAATGTAGCTACTATGCTAACACGATTTCTAGTGTCTGTGTTAGTATTAATAACTTACAACAGCATTCTGTTTGTATCGTTTAAAGGCCTACTGAAATGAGATTTTCTTATTTAAACGGGGATAGCAGGTCCATTCTATGTGTCATACTTGATCATTTCGTGATATTGCCATATTTTTGCTGAACGGATTTAGTAGAGAACATCCACGATAACGTTCGCAACTTTCGGTCCTAAGAGAAAAGCCCCGCCTCTATCAGAAGTCGCAGACGATGACGTCACATGTTTGATGGCTCCTCACATATTCACATTGTTTTTAATGGGAGCCTCCAACAAAAAGTGCTATTCGGACCGAGAAAACGACAATTTCCCCATTAATTTGAGTGAGGATGAAAGATTTGTGTTTGAGGATATTGATAGCGACGGACTAGAAAAAAAAATGAAATAAAAAAATAAAAAGTTAATAAAAAAAACGCGATTGCATTGGGACGGATTCCGATGTTTTTAGACACATTTACTAGGTTATTTCTGGGAAATCCCTTATCTTTCTAATGTGTTGCTAGTGTTTTAGTGAGTTAAATAGTACCTGATTGTCGGATCTCCACGGGTGTCTTGACGCCAATGTCTCAGGGGAGTCGACGGCAGCTATGGACGGCACAAGCTCAGCTTTTCACCGGTAAGAACTGACTTTTCAACCACAACTTTCTCACCGAAACCTGCTGCTTGACATTTAGTAGGGATCCATGTTGGCTTGACCGCGCTCTGATCCATAGGAAAATTTCCCCTCTAGGAATTTTAAACAAGGAATCACCGTGTGTTTGTGTGGCTAAAGGCTAAAGCTTCCCAACTCCATCTTTCTACTGTGACTTCTCCAATATTAATTGAACAAATTGCAAAAGATTCAGCAACACAGATGTCCAAAATACTGTGTAATTATGCCGTTAAAGTAGACAACTTTTAGCTGTGTGTGTGTGCAGCGCTCACGCTTCCTAAAAACCCGTGACGTCTTGCATACACGTCATCATTACACAACGTTACAAAGACGAAAATCCCGGGAAATTTCAAATTGTAATTTAGTAAACTAAAAAGGCCGTATTGGCATGTGTTGCAATGTTAATATTTCATCATTGATATATAAACTATCAGACTGCGTGGTGGGTAGTAGTGGGTTTCAGTAGGCCTTTAAGTTTTGTAAATTTACCAAAGTCACCATGGCGTCTGTTTAGCTGATTGGAGAGCTAACTTCTGCAGCTAATGGACCAATGACAATGACTTCTGTTTTGTCTGGTCAGCCGTTTTACTGCCATGTTACTGTTACTGCCGTGGAAAAAATTAAGGTGTGTAAATACAAATTTACAAAATGTGTCTGTGTAAATAACTCATTTCACAATGGCTAATATATTGAAATTGTATTATTTTTGTGGGCTCTATAGTCCGGGAAATACTGTACATTTTGTGGAGCCCTGTTCGAGAATGCCTGTTCAGGGTAAACTGCTGCTTGTTTTCTGCGACAACAAGCAGTTTTGTCTTAGTGTCTCCGAGTGTCAGTAGCAGCATCTTGTGGCCCCGCCTCCATGATTAGAGGTCTGTCCTGTCTGCCCTGTCGGCGTGTAATGACAGAATTGTGTTCCCGTCACTTGGATGGGCTAATAGTCAGGTTAGCCCCCGCAGCGTGTCATTAGCTCTGCAGCCGTACGCCAGTGAGGACCAAGTCTGTCATTTCCGACTTGAAATCACAGAGCAGGCCGGCCTCAGATCACAATCCCACTGCTGCAGCCTTTCCTCCCATCTTTGCTCCATGTACTACTTACTGTTTTACATGCAACGTTTACATGCCAGTTCGTTGCACTTGGGCACTTGGCGGTCACTGCAGCAGCACTGAGAGCCGACTCGGCCAAACCACCTCCGGGTAATGTTGCAATCTCCAATGCCAACAAAGAAATGGACTCAAAAAATATCAATTTAAAAAAAAAAAATGTGCTAGCTTGATGCTAATATACACTGACTCTACCATTGACATGCTACTGATTAGCATTAGTTAATGAAAACTACAATTAAAGGCCTACCGAAATGAGATTTTCTTATTTAAATGGGGATAGCAGGTCCATTCTATGTGTCATACTTGATCATTTCGCGATATCGCCATATTTTTGCTGAAAGGATTTAGTAGAGAACATCCACGATAAAGTTTGCAACTTTTGGTGCTGATAAAAAAGCCTTGCCTTTACCGGAAGTCGCAGACGATGACGTCACAAGGGTGAGGGCTCCTCACGTCCTCACATTGTTTTTAATGGGAGCCTCCAGCAGCAAGAACTATTCCGACCGAGAAAACGACAATTTCACCATTAATTTGGCCGTGGATGAAAGATTTGTGGATGATGCTATTGATAGCAAAGGACTAGAAAAAAAATAAAAAAAAGGCGATTGCATGGTTGCATTGAGACAGATTCAGATGTTTTTAGACACATTTACTAGGATAATTCTGGGAAATCCCTTATCTTTCTATTGTGTTGCTAGTGTTTTAGTGAGATTAAATAGTACCTGATAGTCGGAGGGGTGTGTCCACGGGTGTCTTGACGCCAGTCTCTGAGGGAAGTCGACGGAAGCTGCATGGACGGCGCAAGCTCAGCTGATCTCTGGTAAGAGGCGACCTTTTGCCACAATTTTCTCACCGAAACCTGCCGGTTGACATGTAGTCGGGAACCATGTTCGCTTGACCGCTCTGATCCATAGTAAAGCTTCACCTCCGGGAATTTTGAACAAGGAATCACCGTGTGTTTGTGTGGCTAAAGGCTAAAGCTTCCCACCTCCATCTTTCTACTTTGACTTCTCCATTATTATTTGAACAAATTGCAAAAGATTCAGCAACACAGATGTCCAGAATACTGTGTAATTATGCGATTAAAGCAGACTACTTATAGCTTGGATCGGGCTGGAACATAATTTCCGCTACAACCCGAGACGTCAAACGCATGCGTCATCATACCGCGACGTTTTCAACACGACTCTTCGCGGGAAATTTAAAATTGCAATTTAGTTAACTAAACCGGCCATATTGGCATGTGTTGCGATGTTAATATTTCATCATTGATATATAAACTATGAGACTGCGTGGTCGGTAGTAGTGGGTTTCAGTAGGCCTTTAATGCGTGTTGCCCCCCAGGCAGACACCTCACCCTGACATACATCAGCTTCCAACGTTAATCCAACAATGCTCCGAAGTAAACTAACCAGCAGAATGAAGGAAAGCAAGATTTTGTTACGCTATTAAAAGCCCTCAAACTACTTGATGAAATTTGTAGATAATCATTTTGGACACGGTGCTAATATCCGTGCTTCAAATGTCCCGTGGGCATTCATGAAGTTGTCCACAAATGTTCTGCATTCCATCTTGCTTCACCACAAACTCTTCTTGCCTCTTCTTTGATGTCAAGACGAATGATTCATCCAAGCAACAAACTATCAGTAATTAAATACAACCAATTAATTTTTGCAGCCTTAAAGATGCATTAAGATGACAAGTTGTGGTTTTTGGGATAAACATCTATCATGTATTTTGGTTTATTACTGTAAAAAATAACATCTCATTTTATGTTTGTTTTTTCTCACACTTTCAACCTTATATATATGTATATATGTGTGTGTTTGTATGTATATGTATTCCATCTAACCACAGAACTTTCCTCCAGAAGGTCTTATCTTTGTCTATGTGATGTCAGATGAAACAAAAATTGACACAATATCCAGCAATATGTTTGGAGGAGAAAAGGTGAAGCCTTTAATCCCAAGCATGGTGGTGGTAGTAATGTGCACTGGGCCTGTTTTGCTGCCAATGGTACTGGTGCTTTAAAGGGGACCATGAAAAAGGAGGATTACCTCCAAATTTTTCAAGGCAACCTAAAATCATCAGCACAGAGGTTGGGTCTTGGCCTGAAACACAAGTCAAAAGAGGCAAAGGAATGGCTAAATCAGGCTCGAATTAAGGTTTTAGAATGGCCTTTTCAAAGTCCGGACTTAAACATGTGGACAATGCTGAAGAAACAAGTAAATGGTAAATGGGTTATACTTTTATAGCGCTTTTCTACCTTCGAGGTACTCAAAGCGCTTTGACACTATTTCCACATTCACCCATTCACACACACATTTACACACTGATGGCGGGAGCTGCCATGCAAAGCATTCACCAGGACCCATCAGGAGCAAGGGTGAAGTGTCTTGCCCAAGGACACAACGGACGTGACTAGGATGGTAGAAGGTGGGGATTGAACCAGTAACCCTCAGATTGCTGGCACAGCCACTCTTATTTGGAACATCCCACAGGTGTGCAGGCTAATTGGGAACAGGTGGGTGCCATGATTGGGTATAAAAACAGCTTCCCAAAAAATGCTCTGTCTTTCACAAGAAAGGGGTCTCCGTTATCATATTTTAGACTTCATAATGCGCCACACGTTTTCAATGGGAGACAGGTCTGGCCTACAGGCAGGCCAGTCTAGTACCCGCACTCTTTTACTATGAAGCCACGCTGTTGTAACAAGTGGCTTGGCATTGTCTTGTTGAAATAAGCAGGGGCGTCCATGATAACGTTGCTTGGATGGCAACATATTTTGCTCCAAAACCTGTATGTACCTTTCAGCATTATTGGTGCCTTCACAGATGTGTAAGTTACCCATGCCTTGGGCACTAATGCACCCCCATACCATCACAGATGCTGGCTTTTCAACTTTGCGCCTATAACAATCCGGATGGTTCTTTTCCTCTTTGTTCAGGAGGACACCGTTTCCAAAAATAATTTGAAATGTGGACTCGTCAGACCACAGAACACTTTTCCACTTTGCATGAGTCAATTTTAGATGATCTCGGGCCCAGAGAAGCCAGTGGCGTTTCTGGATGTTGTTGATAAATGGCTTTTGCTTTGCATATTAGAGCTTTAACTTGCACTTACAGATGTAGCGACAAACTGTTTTGAGTGACAGTGGTTTTCTGAAGTGTTCCTGAACCCATGTGGTGATATCCTTTAGAGATCGATGTCGGTTTTTGATACAGTGGCGTCTGAGGGATCGAAGGTCACGGTCATTTAAAGTTGGTTTCCATCCATGATGCTTACGTGGAGTAATTTCTCTAGATTCTCTGAAACTTTTGATGATATTATGGACCGTGGATGTTGAAATCCCTAAACTTTGAGAAACGTTGTTCTTGAACTGTTTGACTATTTGCTCACGCAGTTGTGGACAAACGGGTGTACCTCGCCCCTTCCTTTCTTGTGAAAGACTGAGCACTTTTTTGGAAGCTGTTTTTATACCCAATCATGGCACCCACCTGTTCCCAATTAGCCTGCACACCTGTGGGATGTTCCAAATAAGTGTTTTATGAGCATTCCTCAACTTTTTCAGTATTTATTGCCACCTTTCCCAACTTCTTTGTCACGTGTTGCTGGCATCAAATTCTAAAGTTAATGATTTATTTGCAAAAAAAAAAAAATGTTTATCAGTTTGAACATCAAATATGTTGTCTTGGTAGCATATTCAACTGAATATGGGTTGAAAATGATTTGCAAATCATTGTATTCCGTTTATATTTACATCTAACACAATTTCTCAACTCATATGGAAACGGGGTTTGTATATATGTATGTATATCTATATACAGTATATACAGTATGTATATGTATATATGGATATTATTGTATTGTTATAAATGTATATTATTGTTTATTTATATGTATATGCATATATTTGTGCTTACTATAATAATATAATGGATATATAATTAATAATTATTGAACTTAAATATTAAGAGTATGTGATAGTTTGACTCCTACCTTGTTTACTTTTGTGACGACCTTCCTGGATAGGTGTGGAGAGAGTGGTTTGCATTTTTCCCATCATGCCTCGCTATGGATTTAAATGGGTCTAATTTAAAATCTTTTATAGTGACGTTTTTTTCGATAACATCTACCAAGTTTAATTAGCAGGTTGTGTTTCGTGTGACCATGTTTGTTGACTTTTTGTGCTGGTTGAAGTTTTTTTTCCCCCCTCCACGCCATGACTAGTGAAGGTTGTTTGGGTTGGGCCATACAAGTAAATGCTGCGCATGTAACCTCAAGAAAGGACACTTGATGGTCATTCATTTGAGTTACTCATGTTTTCCAAAATATAGCATCATTTTAGCACCTATCAGACCCCCAGACATTTTAGGTTTAATGTGAAAAGACCCCACCTGTCCGCCCTTTGAACTCATGTGGCCGTAGTTTGGACACCCCTGGGTTAGAGCAATGAAAGTATTAACATTTCTAAATGTAATCATCTGAAAAAAAAACGTTTTATTCAGGACAGCCATTTTGAACGTTGAGAAGGATGCAAAGCAGAACGGCGACCTTGGAACTAAGGTCCGTACTGGACCGTGCTAACGACGTGCACTTCTCAACCGAAGTGTGCTTCTCAAAACGGCAACTTCTGCACACCTCGCAACATATCGGTCACGCAGAAAGTCGCCCTGCAGCGAGAAAACTTCATAAGCGGATCTGCTTTTGATCCGCGTGGGTTAGATCTCCGCAAAGCCGGGGATCGGCGGAAGTCCGAGGGACGAGCTTGACGAGAGAGTAGAAGTCCCGTCCCCCCCGCCCTCCCCTCCGATCCGATGTATATTTCAAACACGCCCATCCCCCGACCTCGGCGCTGCGTGCCGCGTAAGTGACGAACATGATCTCTGCAGCGCTAACTGGAGCAGCAGAAACGTGGCGCTCGGCAAGGTTCACGCTTGTTAGTCCTGCAGGCCGTGAGCGTGAAAGCGCTTAATGCTCTCTGACAGTTCTGGAGCAGGAAGAGGAGGGATGGATGGAAAAGGAGGGGTGCAGGGGGGTGGGGGGGGGGGAATAAAGGAGGAGAGAGACGAGGCCAAGAAGGGATGGAGGAGAAAGGGACCACAATATTCACTTATGATATTTCATACAGAGTGCAATTGGAACCATAGGCTTCCACCTAAATTGCTGACGTCGGCATTTTTAGAGGCGCGACTCTTTGGTCACCTCACCGTTGTTTTACCATTCCATGGTAAAAAGGGAAATGAATGCATCTTGAATCCATCCATCCATCCATTTGTACTTTGTACACATATAGTATACAAAGTACAACACTCCGTAAACGTTTGGGAACTGAAAAAAGTAAAAGTGGAATTATTTCCCATTCTTGCTTGATGTACAGCTTAAGTCGTTCAACAGTTCGGGGTCTCCGTTGTGGTATTTTATGCTTCATATTGCGCCACACATTTTCGACGGGAGACACCTCTGGACTAAAGGCAGGCCGGTCTAATACCGGCACTCTTTTTCTCCAAAGCCACGCTGTTGTAGCACATGCCGAATGTGGCTTGGTATTGTTTTGCTGAAATAAGCAGGGGCGTCCATGAAAAAGACGTTGCCTGGGATGGCAGTCTATGTTGCTCCGAAACCTGTATGTTCCTTTCGGCATTAATGGTTCCTTCACAGATGTGTAAGTTACCCATGCCTTGGGCACTAATACACCCCCATACCATCACAGATGCTGGCTTTTGAACTTTGCGTCTATAACAGTCCGGATGGTTCTTTTCCTCTTTGGTCCGGCGGTCACAAAGTCCACAGTTTCCCCCCAAAAATTGGAATGTGGACTTGTCAGACTATAGAACATTTTTCCACTTTGCCTCAGTCCATCTTAGATGAGCTCAGGCCCAGCAAAGCCGGCGGCGTTTGTGGGTGTTGTTGATAAATGGCTTTCGCTTTGCATATTAGAGTTTTAACTTGCACTTACAGATGTAGCGACCAACTGTAGTTACTGACAGTGGTTTTCTGAAGTGTTACTGAACCCATGTGGTGATATCCTCTACACGCTGATGTCGCAATCTGATGCAGTACCGCCTGAGGCAGGGATAGGGAACCTATGGCTCTAGAGCCTGATGTGGCTCTTTTGATGACTGCATCTGGCTCTCGGATAAATCTGAGCTGACATTGCTTAACACGATAAGTAATGAATAATTCCACTTGTAATCACAGTGTTAAAAATAATGTTCAAAATATAAAACATTCTCATGCATTTTTAATCCATCCATCCGTTTTCTACCGCACCTGTTTAAGAAGTTGCGTTAATGGTAGGAAGTTATTTATTTACTATTGGTTAGTGTGGGGCTTGCCCTCCTGGGGGTTTTTCAGACCACCAAGCACCGACATGAGAGCCTGTTTCAGGGTTACAATATTGTTTTATTTTTCAATAAGTCTCTCAGTTGCTTTCCAGCAATTGACTTTTGTCTTTCGTCCTCACTTGTGCTCTGGCTCCAGCTCCAACCCCGTCTCTCCTCCTGGCTGCTGCTTATAACTGAGCGGCAGGTGATTAGATAACAAGGCCCAGATGGGCCGTCTACGCACCTGTCGCTGATTTCGAGGCTAATCCTGGCAACACCCCGCTTTGCTGCAGGCCCGCAGGCCACACCCCCCTCCAATGTTAGCTTCAGAATAACAATGTTATTATAAAGAATAATAGACCTATTGTAGTCTAGAAATGTTGCTCTTTCTGAAAAATGCAGGTGTTTAGTTGTGTTCAGTATTAAAAAAATATGATATGGCTCTTACATAAATACATTTTAAAATATTTGGCTTCTTGGCTCTCTCAGCCAAAAAGGTTCCCGACCCCTGGCCCGACGGATCGAAGGTCAAGACTTTGCCGCTTACGTGCAGTGATTTCTCTAGATCATCTGAACCTTTTGATGATATTACGGATCGTAGATGGTGAAATCCCTAAATTCCTTGCAATAGCTTGTTGAGAAATGTTTTTCTTAAACTCTTCGACAATTTGCTCACTTATTTGTTCACAAAGTGGTGACCCTCACCCCATCCTTGTTTGTGAATGACTAAGCATTTCATGTAAGCTGCTTTTATCCCCAATCATGGTACCCACCTGTTCCTAATTAGCCTGTCCACCTGTGGGATGTTCCAAACAAGTGTTTAATGAGCATTTTTTCCAACTTTCTCAGTCTTTTTTGCCACGTGTGCCAGCTTTTTTGAAACATCTTGCAGGCATCAAATTTCTCCGTTCGAACATTAAATATCTTGTCTTTTCAGTGTATTGAATTGTATTTCGGTTGGAAATGATTTGCAAATCATTGTATTTGTTTTTTATATACGATTTACACAACGTGCCAACATTACTAGTTTTGGGTTTTGTACATTGTACAAAAAGCAGCACCATTGAAAATATGGAAAAATGATAAAAAAATATATATTTTAATTCCAATTGTAAAAACAGATTTGTTCTAAATGCATTTATACATTGTTACAGCCTTTTTTAAAGAAAATTGTTCCAAAGACATGCACCTGGGGATAGGTTGATTGGCAACAATAAATTGGCCCTAGTGTGTGAATGTGAGTGTGAATGTTGTCTGTCTATCTGTGTTGGCCCTGCGGTGAGGTGGCGACTTGTCCAGGGTGTACCCCGCCTTCCGCCCGATTGTAGCTGAGATAGGCGCCAGCGCCCCCTGCGACCCCGAAAGGGAATAAGCGGTAGAAAATGGATGGATGGATGGATGTATAACCATAGCACATTATGCATATTACTCTGACGTCATGGTGACCAAGCTTATAGCCACGCCCCCACCGCCACACGTACTTTGGCAGTTTAGGGTACTTTGTACACCATATATACAGTACTATATTTTATGTACTGCAATTTGTGTACTTTACTATGTATACTGTGCTTTATATACTATACTTTGTACACTGTACTTTGTATACCATACTGTATACATACAGTACTATATTTGATATACTGTACTTTGTATACCATATATATTTATTTACTATATTTGATATACCGTAGTTTGTATACTTTATATATACAGTACTATATTTGATATACTGTACTTTGTATACTGTAAGGTTGATGAGATAATTGTAAATATTAAAAGTGAGGGGGGCAGGAAGTGTTTCTGGTGTCACGTGTCTACTAGGTAATTAGTTTCATCAATTCGACGCCATTGTCTAATTAGCATAATTGACCATGACACATGAGCACAAAAAGTGAGCAAATTATATGTGGGGAAAAAAACAAGTAAGTTTTGAAATGAGAGTTATTGGTCAGATTAATCACAGTTATGCTGTGCATTTATTGCAATTCTGATTGTGATGAAATATTGGCACGGTGAACCATTGGTGAGCTAAGAGGCTCACAATCAGATCCGGGTTTGAGTCTTTGTCTCTTTTCTTCCTGTTTTTCAGCTTCCTCTAACAATCCAAAAATTGCTGAAAAGATGACTGTAAATAGTAAATAGTACATAAAGATGACTGTAAATGCTAAATAAGTATGAATGTTTCATTGATGATTATTACCGCTTAGTCCATATTTCATAAAAGCTGACTTGAATATTGTGAAGCTGCAAGATTAGCAGACTCTTATTTTGATGTTTGTGCTGGGCTGCCCTCTTGTGGTGCAGAGCAGTACTGCACACAATCATTTTCTGCCCACAATAGGCAATTGTTTAAACAGGATACATCTCAAAAGAATATATAATTAAAAATGTTGTGTTTTGAATTATTATTTTTAAAATGTCGTATTTTTACATAATATGTCAGAAAAGCACTTTTGTTTTGTTTAATCATAGCATTGGTTTCTGTATAAACTAAGACTACACATGTATTCATCGATTATTATATTAGACTTTCTTGTTTTCTATCAGTTTATTGAAACGAATACAGTAAGAACAGATGAATTGTAATTCACACAATGTTAAAGCATTAGAATTGATTTTAAATTAGCTTTTATGGAAAAATATACAGTGGGGCAAAAAAGTATTTAGTCAGCCACCTCCAAACACGACGAGTTGAGTTTATACCAAAATGGATACATGGATGATACAGCAGAGGATTGGGAGAATGTCATGTGGTCAGATGAAACCAAAATAGAACTTTTTGGTATAAACTCAACTCGTCGTGTTTGGAGGAAGAAGAATAGTGAGCTGCATCCCAAGAACACCATACCTACTGTGAAGCATGGAGGTGGAAACATCATGCTTTGGGGCTGTTTTTCTGCTAAGGGGACAGGATGATTGATCCGTGTTAAGGAAAGAATGAATGGGGCCATGTATCGTGAGATTTTGAGCCAAAACCTCCTTCCATCAGTGAGAGCTTTGAATTGTTGACCAAATACTTAATTTCCACCATAATTTACAAATGAATGCTTTAAAATTCCTACAATGTGAATTCCTGGATTTTTTTTTCACATTCTGTCTCTCACAGTTGAAGTGTACCTATGATGAAAATTACAGACCTCTGTCATCATTTTAAGTGGGAGAACTTGCACAATCGGTGGCTGACTAAATACTTTTTTGCCCCACTGTATATCTTGGAAAACAAAAAACATGAATAATTTTTGTGCATAAAATGAGTTATCATCCATAGAATACATGTTTAGGGGCTGAGGTACTTTGGTAAAGATCAGGCCTGCATATACTAATATTACTAATAAAACACATTTTGATGCATTATTATTTTTTGTTTGCCATGTCTGATTCTAAACCTAGTAGCAGTTCAGGATCATGGGACAAACAAGTCCTCATTAACTACAATTGTAATTTTTATCTGCACAGCCAATCAGGTGACAGTATCAACTATCAAGTTTGGTTGATTCTTTGCACGGAGTGAGAAGAGAAATTCAAAATACAGAAACTGTGAATAAAAGAGAAAAAAATGTAATTTTTTTAGGACTTTTTTTTTAAGTGACCGTAGTCACTTAATGATGATGCATGCCAAGACTGTTAATACCACACCGCCTTACCATTTAGAGCACAGCTGTAACCTGCAGGAAATGGTTCTTCTCTGGTTTCTTTATGTTCACATTTTCAGACTTTGCACTGTTTTATTACACTTTATTAAAGATTTCTTGCATATTCCTTATTTTTGAACATTCATTTTAAGAGCTTATTGTAAAGCTAAAGTACCATTGATTGTCACACACACACTAGGTGTGGCGAAATTATTCTCTGCATTTGACCCATCCCCCTTGATCACGCCCTGGGAGGTGAGGAAAGCAGTGAGCAGCAGCTGTGGCCCCGCCCGGGAATAATTTTTGGTGATTTAACCCCCAATTCCAACCCGTAATGCTGAGTGCCAAGCAGGGAGGTAATGAGTCTCATTTTTATAGTCTTTGTTATCATGTGTTTAATGTGATTTTAGTATTTAGTTTACATTGTTTGAGTGTTTTCCACGCTTGTGTTGACATTTCCTTTCTGCTTTAATAGCTGAAGGGACTTTTTTTTTATCAACCATGAAAACCCCTAGTCGAAGACAAACCCAGGGTTTCCAACACATTTTTTTTTTTTTACGGCTTTTGACTCGCTCGACCGCTCATAAAAGCAATGGGACTCTGTCTGTGAATGGAGCTTGTAGTTACATATTATATAAATATGTAAATATTATATAAACATGTACATAAAGTGTTGTAATTATATTCCAACTCCACGTTCTTCTTGGTCATCGCCGCCGCCGCTGCCGTACACCAGCACAAATTTTGGACAAGTTCACTCACTGCAGGTGCTGGAGTGCTCTTCTCTTTAAACTGAGCTTTCAACCGGAAGTAGAAGTGCTGTTCTGTCTTCTAGCCGTACACAACGTTAAATAAATCTTACTTACTAAACTGTCCCATGTGTGATGTCTATAAGTGTTTTCATGCATTTTTGTACCTGCTATCGTAATGTGATCAAGCTAGCGTCATTAGCATTAGCTAACATGCTGACACGTTCACGAGTGTCTGTGTTAGTTTTAGTAACTTACAATGGCATTCTTTTTGGGGTTTTTTCAGTTTCACAAATTCCTCAGTAAATTCCCCAAAATGTTACCGTGGAGTTATTGAGTCTGTTTAACTCAGAGGTGTCCAAACTTTTTCCACGGAAAAATTTAAGCATGCGGGAACCATTTTTTATATTTTTCATTTTCAAACTATAACAAAATATATGTATTTTTTTTTTAAATCCTAAAGGCTCCTGGGGAACATAGAGGGTCTCAGTCACTAAAATGTTAAAAATAAGTTAAATTATTATTATCATTTTTTATTTAATGCTTACAGTAAATCTCTATATCAACTTGAGGTTGATATAAAGTTAAACAAATAAGGTTGTATGCCTTTTCTGTCAAAGACAACTTTGTTTTTTATAGTAAAACTGAAATATGCAGTATTTAGATAGATAGATAGTACTTTATTGATTCCTTCAGGAGAGTTCCTTTATTTAGCAATTAAAGCCCTCAAAGATCAATGATGCAGAACACCATTGATTTTAATTATTTAATATTTTTGAGTAATCACAGCGAAAAGTTAAATAAAATCCTACTAAATATATTTGAGATCCGAAATGCGAACGCTGTATCGATCCGTTGTGGTGAAGAAAGAGCTGAGCCGGAAGGCAAAGCTCTCAATTTACCAGTCGATCTACATTCCCATCCTCACCTGTAAGCTTTGGGTTCTGACCGAAAGGATAAGATCACGGGTACAAGCGGCCGAAATTGATTTCCTCCGCCGGGTGGCGGGGCTCTCCCTTAGAGATAGGGTGAGAAACTCTGCCAACTGGGAGGAACTCAAAGTAAAACCGCTGCTCCTCCACATCGAGAGGAGCCAGATGAGGTGGTTCGGGCATCTGGTCAGGCTATGTCTCCCGGCTGGCCTGGGAACCCCTTGGGATCCCCCAGGAAGAGCTGGACGAAGTGGCTGGGGAGATGAAAGTCTGGGTTTCCCTGCTTAGGCTGCTGCCCCCGCGACCCGACCTCAGATAAGCGGAAAAAGATGGATGGATGTTTGAAAGTAATTTCCCGAACACTGTAGCCTAGTATACATGTCATTTATGAATGTATTTTATGTTTGGACTATTCCAAGCGATGTCCCTGGGGCCACACTTGGGTCCCCCCGCCCGCCGCTGTCGGCCATTATTCTCCTGGTTAAGCGTTGCTTGTGACAAATGCAGATAGTCGCTGATAGGACATGGATTTGTGCTCCAACCTGCTCTGTGGAATGGAAGAGAATAATTAAGAAGCGGCGCAGTTTGGTCTGTTCCTGTTTATCTTGAAGCTCTTTGTGTGACGCGCAGCGGTCTTGTCCGAGGTGACGCGTGCGGGGGAGGGGAAGGCAAACAAAAAGAAACCTCCTTTGTTTCTCTGATGGTTAGAGCTCGCCTCCAAGAAATAAATAAAGCTGCACTCTATGTTGTGACGGAAGGTTACACATTCAACAGGTCAGGTGAACGTTTCTGCCCAAGGCGTGTGGACGCGTACATATTTACTCCAAATAATATGTTTCCTCGTTAGTTTATGCAAAGCGACACGTCTTTAGTGGTCAGGATGATGTTTATCTGCTCATCGCTCAACCTTGGTCATTTAATCATACCAAATATATTGGGCGGCACAAAAAAATCGATTCACATCTGAATCGCGATTCTTATTTGTCCTGATTTTAAATCAATTCTTAATTTTCCAAAAATAAAAAGAACAATTATATATATATTTGTATACATCTATAATGTGTGTGTATATGTATATATATATTTTATATATATATATACAGTATATATATATACTTCTATTTAAAAAAAAAATGTGATTAAATAAATTTGAAATATGCATTTATTTATATGTATATATACATACATATATATATATATATATATTAAAATATTTATGTTTATATATATGTATATATATAAACTTTATTTAAAAAAATTATACATGTTTATTTTTTTAATAATTAAATAAATTTAAAATATGTATTTATATATATATATATATATATATATTAAAATAT
>NC_084611.1:19835322-19905322 GCF_033978795.1 Nerophis ophidion
CATGGCAGCTCCCGCCATCAGTGTGTGAATGTGTGTGTGGATGTGGAAATAGTGTCAAAGCGCTTTGAGTACCTTGAAGGTATAAAAGCGCTGTGCAAATATAACCCGTTTGTTCATCACAAAGATTGTTATCAAGGCTTAGGTCTGGCTGACTAGAACTACTAATCAAATATATATAGAAGGGGCTCAAAAACTAATGGAAAATACATTCACATACAATTACAGGGTGCTAAAATAAATACATTCTAACTAAATTAATAATATTAAATACGATTTTTTAATAAAATTGAAGTGCAGATAAAATGACAGCTTTGTCACTTTAGTCATAATGTTTGCGCTTCAGAAAAGTATGACAATAGCTCCATACTTCTGTTCGTTTGATATTGTAATTACTGCCTCAAGTGGTGGAAAAGTGTATTACAACTTTGTGAAGAACACATGCTTTCATATCATTTGACAAGGTTGTAAACTCTAAGTAAGTTAAATTTAATTATTGAATACGATTAAAGTCAGGAGTCATGATGTTAATTCAGTGTTAATATTTGAGTGGGCCCCTTGGTAGTGGAAAAAATGGGCCCGGAGATCAAAAAGGTCAAAACCATGTTAACTGCTAACAGCAACTCTTGAATATTAACAAAAATGGGAGTATCGATACTAATATTGATGTTAAGTAGAAGAACCATATATAGTCGACACAGCACTGATTAAATCAATATTTTTTATGTCGCAAATTATTATCTTGTTATTGTTTAAAAAGTCAGGAAATAAGTCCCTGGGAACTTTAAGGACAGAAATCAAGGGTTTTAAATCGTAGGAAATAATTAAAAAATAAATGTTGCAATTAGGGTTGTGAATCTTTGGACACCTAACGATTCCATCTGATTCCGAATTTTGGTGTGACGGTTCTCTTAAGAGTCGATTCTCCATTAAACATGATTCTCGCAATGTATGATTTGGTATAAAAATTAGCGTATTTTGAGGACTATAAAGTGCATCGTATATAAGCCGCGCCTACTACATTTTTAAAAAGAAAAACCGAACGTGTCCATATATAAGTCGCACCAGACTATAAGCCGCAGGTATATACAGTACGTTGTGAAATTAGTTATTTACACAGACAAATTATGTAAATGTTTATTTACATACCTTAATTGTTTCCAAACTGTCTGTAACACAGCAGTAAAACGGCTTATCAAACAAAACAGAAGTCATCGTCATGGACCCAGAATCTGTAGAAGCTAGCTCTCCAATCAGCTAAACAGACTCAATAACTCCTTGGTGACTTTTTGGTGAATTTACTGAGAAATTTTTTGAAACTGAAACAATACAAAAAGAATGCCGTTGTAAGTTAATAAAACTAACACAGACACTAGTACACGTGTTAGCATATTAGCTAATGCTAACGACGCTAGCATCAAGTGATAGCATGTACAAATATGCATGAAAACACTTCTACAGACAAAACACATGAGACGGTTTAGTAAGTAAGAATTGTTTTAGTTATGATGGAAAACTTACTAAACATTTTTTGGAGTGATGAATGAGTAATCCATGCAAGTAGACACGCTATGGACGGCTAGAAGAAAAAAAAGAAAGGACATTGCAGCACCTGTTGTGAGCTAAATCATCCAAAAGATGGCACCAAAGCACATAACATTCAAACACCTTGTCATTTGGTTTGCTTGTTGGTTTTTTAAACTTTTTGCATTATGGCCGTTATGAATTAGCTGCACAATTTTATAAGCTGCAGATTTCAAAGCGAAAAGAAAAAGTAGCGAGATGTACGGTCTAACGAAACTTTTTCAGAACAGGTTATAAAAAGGGCCTTCCGGTTGCATGGTCTTTTAAAGAAATATATTCTTACCAAAAAATATATACATAAAGCTTTGCAAAGCGATCTTTAAATAGATTAAGAATCCGGATTGATAAAAATTGCAATTCAGATGTGAAACAATGTTTTCATGCAGCCTTTAGTTGTGTCACGATCCGTGACTCGGATCGTTAATGGTTTTGCCCTTTTTATGTCTTTATTCATGTTTTGTTTCTGGACTCTGCCGATCCTTGTTTGAGCACTTCCTTGTTTGTGTTAGTCACCATGGCAACGTATTGTGTTCTTCCTCACGGGCTCCTGTCACAGACCTGTTTCTAATAATTACTTGTGTATTTAAGCCCACCTGGCTTCACGGTGGCAGAGGGGTTAGTGCGTCTGCCTCACAATACGAAGTTCCTGTAGTCCTGGATTCAAATCCAGGCTCGGGATTTTTCTGTGTGGAGTTTGCATGTTCTCCCCGTGAATGCGTGGGTTCCCTCCGGGTACTTCGGCTTCCTCCCACTTCCAAAGACATGCACCTGGGGATAGGTTGATTGGCAACACTAAATGGTCCCTAGTGTGTGAATGTGAGTGTGAATGTTGTCTGTCTATCTGTGCTGGCCCTGCGATGAGGTGGCGACTTGTCCAGGGTGTACCCCGCCTTCCGCCCGATTGAAGCTGAGATAGGCGCCAGCGCCCCCCGCGACCCCGTAAGGGACAAGCGGTAGAAAATGGATGGATGATTCCTTAGTTCGTCCTCGGTCCATTACTTGCTTTTCGCAACACGTCACGTTTTGTATCCTTGTGCCCTCGATTATTTTGTGCTAAGTTCCACCTTAGCTTCACGTGCGTGTGGCACGTCGTTTAATGTTTTCTGTTTCCTGCTACGTTTTTAGCATTAGCTTTCCGTACATTGGCACGCGCTTTGTTTTTCCCCTTTTTTGCACCAGTGTTCTTTTGTTTTATTATATTAAAACTTATTCTTACCTGCAATCCTGCTGACTGGTAGTGTGTGCATCCACGAAGTGGCAACTCCGCGCAACAAGTGCGCCGAACGTGTGACAAGTTGTAGGGCTGGGCCAATGAAACGATGTCAATATATCGAGATGCACACATCATTGATATCAAAATAAAATGTGTTGGATAAAACATTCAATATATATTTACATTCAGAAATGATGAAGCAAGGTTGGTTGCATGAAGTCACTCGCGCTCTAGGAACCCAGCAAAACAGGAAACAGGAAGTATCACTGAGAAATGGGAAGGACACGCAAACAGCTATTCAGTATCAACTACCGGGTTTGGTTACGCTGTCTTTCTGTCTCGCTGTGGATTCTCTGCATGGAGTGAGAAGAGAAACTGTGATATCTTAATATTTTACCTTCATATCAGAAACTTGTCCTTAGTTTTGTGTCAGTTTTACTAGTCGCTTCCCAAACTACTGTGTAGTGTTCAATAGCTTACACAATACTGCCATCTAGTGTCTCTTCAAATCTACTGCATTCATTTTACCACATACCAGGTTGATTGGCAACACTAAATTGGCCTTAGTGTTGCCAATCAACACTAAGTACACCCTGGCGACTTGTCCAGGGTGTACTCCGGCTTCCGCCCAATTGTAGCTGAGATAGGCACCAACGCCCCCCCTGCCACCCCAAAGGGAATAAGCGGTAGGAAATGGATGGAAGGACACCTTCTCCACTGATTAAGAGCACCCTTGCTCCGATGGAAATTGTATTACTGTATTTAAAGCCCTACTGAAATGAAATTTTCTTATTCAAACGGGGATAGCAGGTCCATTCTATGTGTCATACTTGATCATTTCGCGATATTGCCATATTTTTGCTGAAAGGATTTAGTAGAGAACATCAACGATAAAGTTTGCAACTTTTGGTCGCTAATAAAAAAGCCTTGCCTGTACCGGAAGTAGCAGACGATGACGTCACCGGTGTGAGGGTTCCTCACGTCCTCACATTGTTTACAATTTGAGCCTCCAGCAGCAAGAGATATCCGGACCGAGAAAACGACAATTTCACCATTAATTTGAGCGAGGATGAAAGATTTGTGGCTGAGGAAAAATAAAATAAAATAAAAAATAAAGGCGATTGCATTGGGTGCGATTCAGATGTTTTTAGACAAATTTACTAGGATAATTTTGGGAAATCCCTTATCTTTCTATTGTGTTGCTAGTGTTTTAGTGAGTTTAATAGTACCTGATAGTCGGAAGGGTGTGTCCACGGGTGTTGACGCCAGTGTCTGAGGGAAGTCATGGAAGCTATGCATGGAAAGTTTAGACAAAAGTGTATATTATATATACTATTATATATATAGTATTTATATAGGTGTGTGTGTGTGTGTGTGTGTGTGTGTGTGTGTGTGTGTGTGTGTGATGGATATGTGTGTATTTTGGGTATATGCATGTGTGTATGTATGTGATTGTGTGTGTATATGTATATATATATGTATATATATATATATAAATTGTATATATGTGTGTGTATATATGTGTGTGTACATATGTATATATGTAAGTGTGTGTGAATTTAAATGTATTATATATAGACAATATATAGCAGCAACCACTGAATTTAATTATATTATATATATTATTGTATTATATATTGTATATATATATTGTATATGTATAGGGGTGGGACCTAATAAGTTTACTTCTTCCCACTCCCTTTTGAGCCAATCTTGACATCTACAAAAGATTAGTCACATGTAATGTTTTCAATGTAGGTGTAAAAATAATGTATCTATATATTTCTTTTGTATTTTATGTCATTCTCTTGTTTAGTTTGCATGGCTCAAAATAAACCATTCATTCATTCAAAGTGCAAGCTCCGCAGATCTCCGGGAAGAGGCGACTTTTTACCACAATTTTCTCACCGAAACCTGCCGATTGACAAGTGGGCGGGAACCATGTTGGCTTGACCACTCTGATCCATAGTAAAGTTTCACCTCCGGGAATTTTAAACAAGGAAACACCGTGTGTTTGTGTGGCTAAAGGCTAAAGCTTCCCACCTCCATCTTTCTACTTTGACTTCTCCATTATTAATTGAACAAACTGCAAAAGATTCAGCAACACAGATGTCCAGAATACTGTTTAATTGCGCGACGAAAAGAGACGACTTTTAGCCGCAAATGGTGCTGCGCTAACATGTCCTCTACAGTCCGTGACGTCACGCGCACACGTCATCATTCCGCGACGTTTTCAACAAGAAACTTCGGGGGAAATTTAAAATTGTAATTTATTAAACTAAACCGGCCGTATTGGCATGTGTTGCAATGTTAATATTTCATCATTGATATATAAACTATCAGACTGCGTGGTCGGTAGTAGTGGGTTTCATTAGGCCTTAAATGGCAGGTTTGAATAAGTCATCTAAACGATCGATAATTATCGATCGATATAAACGTATCGTGATGCATTGCCCAGTCCTAGCTGGTTCCGAAGCTTCTCCTGTGTCACTTGAAGGAGTTCACGTCGGCGTGTTTTGTCAGCTTCAACCTGTGTTTATGCTCGGGCGTGCACTTTGGTCCACCCCGCTAGCGCCGGAGGCTAATTTGGGCAACAGGGCGGGGGTTGCAAGGGGTGGTGATGGTGGTGGTGGTGGTGGTGGGGGGGTGTCCTTGTATTGTCGGACGTCAGTGAAAATAGGACTATCAGTTCCACTCAGATAACCCCTGGCTGTCATTGGACCTCAAGCCTAGCTGCGACCCCGGGGGCTTGAACCGGGGGGCAGGGGGGGGGGGGCGGGGTCATGTGACCGAGGCAGTAAAGTGACCAGCGGCGCTCGCTCGGCTCCGGCTGCGGTCAGAAGGGAGCAGGCTGCCGAGGGGAGAGGTTGGAGAGGAGAGCCATGAAGCAGATATTTGGCAGAGTCCAGGTTTGAATGGCTTGCAGGCAGCCTGGGAGCAGCATGAAATGGACACATGGGAAGGTAAGAAGCTCTTTCAGTCACCCTCTTTCAAATCTGTTGCGAGACCCTCGCTTGCTCGCCTTAATTTCCCAGAGATTCGAGCGATTTTGCGTACCCACGCGCAAACCTGGCGTTTTGAAGGCAAGTTAACGGTGACTCTGCGCTAGTTTGTTTCCTGGTTTCCAAGCAGAAAAACATGTTGGTCACTTGTAGCTTCTTCCTGCTCATTAAACCAGGATTATTTAATCTGAGAGCGTCCACGCAAACCTGATCGCCACGTTTGATTCCGGGGTTCCCCCCACCCCCCACCCCCCCCAGGTTGATTGACTATCGCTCATCCTGTATGGGATATTGTCCTTGGGGACTTTTGTAGCATGTGGAAGAAGCTTTCTACTGTATTCCTCCCCTCCCCCACCCTAATCCCACACCCCCCCCCACACACCGCCCCACCCACCCAGCTATGGCCGCCGTGCTGCAGCCAGGTCACTTCTTGCACCGCCTGAACTCTGGCCCTTGCCTTGAAGACTGTCAGGCGTCCGTGTTCCCTGCGTAGGGACGGCGAAGGGAGCGAAAGGGAAGGATGTTGTTGATGCTGTGCAGATGCGGGCGATCGCGGGGGTGGGGGGTATATTCCAGTGTAATGCCGGCCTATAAATAGGAGATGAACTGCAGCTACTTATTCCTTTGACTCCAACATAGCCGCCATTCTAAGCGCTGACCTGTCAAACCCAACCATCAAGTCAATCATGTGGCAGACCTTTGTCTCTCCAAGGTGTGTTATTTCAACTGGATTCTACCCTTCCCCCAGAGCACGCACACACACACACACGCGCACACACACACACACACACACACACACGCACACACACACATACAGTTCAACTTCACAGGTCCATCAATGTATTAGTTGTTGTTGTTTTCAACCAAGCTAGACATTTTAATTAATATCCCTTTATTATTAAGACTGAACACAGCTGGATCAACTGGAAACTATATTTAAAAATAAATTAAAAAAATATCGTATTTTTTGGACTATAGTGTAAGGCGTACTGGTGTTTTTTTTTTTTTTATGAATTCTATTTTTTTTATCAATACAAAAATCCAAAATATATTTACTTATTTTCCCCAAGACTGTCCTGTCCAGGCCAGTCTGATAAATTATATTGTTGATTAAGATCAGGGGTCACCAACCTTTTTGAAACCAAGAGCTACTTATTGGGTACTGATTAATGCAAAGGGCTACCAGTTTGATACACACTTAAATACGTTGCCAGAAGTAGCCAATTTGCTCAATTTACCTTTAACTCTATGTTATTAATAATAATTATTGATATGTATTTTTGTGGAAAAACTGATCTGAATGATTTCTCACAATAAATATATATTTTTGATGACATGTTTTAAATAGGTTAAATCTGCACTTTGTTAGAATATATAACAAATTGGACCAAGCTATATTTCTAACAAAGACATCCTTATTTCTTCTAGATTTTCCAGAACTAAAATTTTAAAAGAAATTCAAAAGACTTTGAAATAAGATTTAAAATTGATTGTACAGATTTTCTAGATTTGCCAGAATATTTAGTTTTTATTTGAATCATTATAAGTTAGAAGAAATACTTCACAAATACTCTTCGTCGAAAAAACAGAAGCTAAAATGAAGAATTAAATAAAAATTTATTAATTATTCTTTACAATAAAAAAATAAATTTACATGAACATTGATTTAAATTGTCAGGAGAGAAGAGGAAGGAATTAAAAGGTAAAACGGTTTATATGTTTAAAAATCCTAAAATCATTTTTAAGGTTGTATTTTTTTCACAAAAATTGTCTTTCTGAAAGTTATAAGAAGCAAAGTAAAAAAAAAAAAATGAATTTATTTAAACAAGTGAAGACCAAGTCTTTAAAATATGTTCTTGATTTTCAAATTCTATTTGAGTTTTGTCTCTCTTGAATGAAACATGTCGAGCAAAGCGAGACCAGCTTGCTAGTGAATAAATACAATTTTAAAAATAGAGGCAGCTCACTGGTAAGTGCTGCTATTTGAGCTATTTTTAGAACAGGCCAGCGGGCGACTCATCTGGTCCTTACGGGCTACCTGGTGCCCGCAGGCACCGCGTTGGTGAACCCTGATGTAGATGATCTGTTGTGCAGATTTTCTTGTTGCCTTATTTGTATTTGACTTTATTAAATGTTTGGGTACAAACCAGTTTTCTTTTAAGTAATATAGAAAATAATCAGAGCTGTTAATTTATTTATTTATTTTCCGGAGGAATCATAGAACTTGCATCCAATGTTATTAAAAAGTATTGATTTTGAATTGAGAATCGATTCTGAATCAAATTATTGCCCCCAAGAATCGAATCGTGTCTTGCCCAAAGATCCACAGCCCTACTAAAGCGCACTTAAAAACCTTTCATCTTCACAAAAATTGACAGTGCGCCTTATAACCCTGTGTGCATAATGTACGAAATAATTCTGGTTGTGCTTACCGACATCGAAGCCATTTTATTTGGTACATGGTGTAATGATAAGTGTGACCAGTAGATGGCAGTCACACATATAAGTTATGTGTAGACTGCAGACTGACGCCTGTTCATTAAATGGCGCGAGCAATCAACACCAAAATGTTAATGTTCCATTGAGAATATAGAACATTACACACAGCCATCAAAAATCTGTCAAAATGTTTTAGTGCGACTTTGGTAAGCTACGAAGCCACACCGCTTGACGGATTGTTGGAGCGTTACATCTACCATAGTCAGACGCACTGTGCTTCAACATACAGGTATTATATTGGGGTGTCTATAGGGACCCCAAATTGGCACCTATTAGCAGACAAAATATCTGGCATTTTGCTGATGCGTATTTGGGATCTGGATAACTCCTGAAAACTTGGACGCGCCTTCCATTGTAGTCTACACCCTAGTCAATAAGCTTCTTTATTTTTCTCCATCTTATGGGGCATTCATTCTCAACTGTTGCCATTTCTAATATAACGTAGCATACAGTTCTAAACTATTTCTGTCAGTAGACTCGCTGTGGAAGCACTACAAACTAGAACAACAAAGAGACGGTCGGAAAATGACTTGAAGATGGTCTGTGAAACATAATCTATGCAACATTTTGACCAAAGAACCACCATTACATGTTATGTAAACCACAAGGAAGTGTTTTAAAGGTATAACATAATCATAATACGACCCCTTTAATGTGCCTTATGGTCCGTAAAATACGGTAATCTATGTATAGTAATATATTCAGATAAACACGTTATTGATATTAATTAAAAAAAAATGCATTCAGTGTATTTATATTTTTTCTTCCTTATCGGAAGAAAGTGGAAGTATTGAAGCAAGTTTGGTCGCAGGAACAAAAGTCACTCGCTTTCTAGTAATCGGGAAACGCAAGAAGTGATCACTGGTCAGTAGGAGTGATAAGCTAAGAGCCAATCAGGTGACAGTATCAAGTTTGGTTAAAGGGGAACATTATCACAATTTCAAAAGGGTTAAAAACAATAAAAATCAGTTCCCAGTGGCTTGTTGTATTTTTGGAAGTTTTTTTCAAAATTTTACAGGTCCCGGAATATCGCTAAAAAAAGCTTTAAAGTGCCTATTTTTCGCTCTCTGCCAAGACACTGTTCATTTTCCTGTGACGGCATACAGTGCTGCCAATACATACAAACAATGGCGAATAGCACAGCAAGATATAGCGACATTAGCTCGGATTCAGACTCGGATTTCAGCGGCTTAAGCGATTCAACAGATTATGCATGTATTGAAACGGATGGTTGGAGTATGAAAGTATTGAAGAAGAAACTGAAGCTATTGAGCGAATAGCTATTGACGCTTTTCATAGCAATAGCATGGCCAAATAGCTGCATTAGCATCACCGGTAAAATGTGCGGACCAAACGATCACGACTTTGGCATTTCGTGACACTGGAGCAATTTAAATCTGTCGATTGGTAAGTGTTTTTTCGCATTAAATGTGGGTGAAAGGAAACGTAATATAGTTGCAAATGCATCTGCAGGTTATCCATACATCTCTGTGCCATGTCTGCTTGAGCACCGCCGGTAAACAGCATGTTAGCATCGATTAGCGTAGCATGTTAGCATCGATTAGCTGGCAGTCACGCCGCGACCAAATGTCTGATTAGCACATAAATCAACAACATAAACAAAACTCACCTTTGTGATTTTGTTGACTTTATTGTTGCAAATGCATCTGCAGGTTATCCATACATCTCTGTGCCATGTCTTTCATCGCCGGTAAAATGTCTACTTTCGCATCTTCGGGCCAGTGGTGCAACTTGAACCCCTCCCTGATCGTGTTGTTACACCCTCCGACAACACACCAACGAGGCATGATGTCTCCAAGGTTCCAAAAAATAGTCGAAAAAACTGAAAATAACAGAGCTGAGACCCAATGTTTACAATGTGTTGAAAATGAAAATGGCGGCTGTATTACCTCGATGACGTCACGTTCTGACGTCATCGCAAAAAGAGCGATAAACAGAAAGGCATTTAATTCACCAAAATTCACCCATTTAGATTTCGGAAACCGGTTCAAAAAATATATGGTCTTTTTTCTGCAACATCAAGGTATATATTGACGCTTACATAGGTCTGGTGATAATGTTCCCCTTTAATGATTTGCATGGAGCGAGGAGAGAAAGTCAAAATAAAGGAATTGTGGATAAAACTGGAAAAGTCACCCGGACAGTGTGGCACATTTGTTTTGGGTTATTTCAAAGGGACCGTAGTCAGACCAAAGACCACACCACCGGAGTCGTGCTCACCCTTTAGAGCACAGCTGGCTCTAAACCTGCCTACAATAGTTTTCAAGTTTTTCTACAGTGGGGCAAAAAAGTATTTAGTCAGCCACCGATTGTGCAAGTTCTCCCACTTAAAATGATGACAGAGGTGTGTAATTTTCATCATAGGTACACTTCAACTGTGAGAGACAGAATGTAGAAAACAAAATCCAGGAATTCACATTGTAAGAATTTTAAAGAATTTATTTGTAAATGATGGTGGAAAATAAGTATTTGGTCAACCATTCAAAGCTCTCACTGATGGATGAAAGGTTTTGGCTCAAAATCTCACGATACATGGCCCCATTCATTCTTTCTTTAACACAGATCAATCGTCCTGTCCCCTTAGCAGAAAAACAGCCCCAAAGCATGATGTTTCCACCCCCATGCTTAACAGTAGGTATGGTGTTCTTGGGATGCAACTCAGTATTCTTCTTCCTCCAAACACGACGAGTTGAGTTTATACCAAAAAGTTCTATTTTGGTTTCATCTGACCACATGACATTCTCCCAATCCTCTGCTGTATCATCCATGTATCCATTTTGGTATCCAGTGTGGCACATTTGTTTTTTGTTTTTTTTCAAAGGGACCGTAGTCAGACCAAAGACCACACCACCGGAGTCGTGCTCACCCTTTTAGAGAACAGCTGGCTCTAAACCTGCATAAAATAGTTCTCAGGTTTTTCTATGTTTGCATTTTCACACTTTGCACTATTGTCTTACACTTCATGAAGCATTTCTTACATATTCCTTCATTTTGAGTGCTTATTTTTAAGTGTTCAATTTGATTTTACCATTTTGTTTACATTGTTTGAGTGTTTTCCATGCCTGTGTTGACATTTCCTTCCTGGCTTAATAGCTAAGGGCATAATAACCAGAGGACGTTACATCACAAATAAAATATATATTTCTACTGCTCCTTATATTCCATAGGTCATAAAAAAATGTTTTGTTGATATTGACCAATAAAAAACACATATTATTTTGATACAGTTATCAGGCATATCGCCCAGCCCTAATCAGATATTTACCAAACTCACAGGGCGGGATAGCTCGGTTGGTAGAGCGGCTGTGCCAGCAACTTGAGGGTTGCAGGTTCGATTCCCGCTTCCGCCATCCTAGTCACTGCCGTTGTGTCCTTGGGCAAGACACTTTACCCACCTGCTCCCAGTGCCACCTACACTGGTTTAAATGTAATTTAGATATTGGGTTTCACTATGTAAAGCGCTTTGAGTCACTAGAGAAAAGTGCTATATAAATATAATTCACTTCACTATTACAGTACTTGGGTTTACGATTTCATTCAGGATGTATTTTTGATTTTCCTTGATTCCCTCAATGTCTTATTTTTAGTATATATATTATGATTTTTTTTTTGTATAGTGGTAACATTGGCTTCTTTGTTTGGTTGATGACGTATGATGTAAATATGCAGCAAATAAGCAAAGAAATGGACAAAAATGTTCCTCCGAATGGATTCAGAATCACAAAAAATAATGCGATTCAGATTTTTTTGGAACCAAAACCAAATAGGTTTTAATTGAGAATTGATTCTCAATCAAATCGGAAAAATTGTAATGGAATTGAATCGTGAGTTGTAAGATTCGCATCTTAGTAGCCGCGACATAATGAATAAAAATAATAATAGATATAAATATCAAAATAATTATATAAAAAATACTCATAATAATTAAATACAAATACTCATAATAATAATCATTATTATATCATCACTGCTGATACTACTACTACTACTTATAGTAATAATAATAAAAGTGTAATAAAATAAATATAAATAAATAAATAATAACAATATTGAATCGTTATTATTTATTATATATTGTTATTATTTATTTATTTATATTTATTTTATTACACTTTTATTATTATTACTATAAGTAGTAGTAGTAGTATCAGCAGTGATGATATAATAATGATTATTATTATGAGTGTACCCCGCCTTCCGCCCGATTGTAGCTGAGATAGGCGCCAGCGCCCCCCGCGACCCCGAAAGGGAATAAGCGGTAGAAAATGGATGGATGGATGGAATATAGAATCGTCATTATGAGTTTATTGTATGTTGTTTTTTTTAGGAGTGTACCAAAGTGCAGTCTACAGCTTGTTTTATGTTGACACTTTTCTTTTTTAAATAACAAACATCAGGAACGAGAATCTTACAAGACACAATTAAATTTGATTACCATATTTATGGTAGGCTATTGGAGTCAGAATCAATTCTGGAGTCAAACCTATTCTCACAGTACGTTGTTTAGAATATACATGAGAATAAAACAGGCTATACGTTGTCATACATGAAGCCGTGTACTGTCACAAACATTTTTACCTCGTGGTGCGAGTATTTTTGTCTTTCGGGTAATTGTTTTTCTTTATGTTACAAACCACAATTTGGACGATTGAATGCCACAGCAAAAAATTTGGTCTCACTATAATAAGCTTGTAGCTCGGGATGGATGTAACTAAAAATGCATTTAAGCCAATGGATGAATCCACATGGAAATTACTCTATCACAGCCAATAACTGCAATTGTGTATACACTAAATATACACAAACCTAACTGAATACATCGATTTTGATAAATGTTCATGTGCAACATTGTTTGGCAATTTTTTAAGGTACCAGCTGGGTAACAGAATCAATCAAACCCATATCAGGTGGCCCTAAAACACATTAGTTTTTTATTTATTTATTTTTAATTGTAAACTATAAAAAAAAATACATGGGGGGGTAATATATATATATATATATATATATATATATATATATGTGTGTGTGTGTGTGTGTCTATATCAGGGTTTCCCACACATTCATTTATTTGTGGCGGCCCGCCACGAAAGAATTACGGCCGCCACAAATAAAAATTTAAAAAGAGAACTTTTATTTTATTTTATTTCGGCTTTTGACTCGCTCGACCGCTCATAAAAGCAATGGGACTCTGTCTGTGAATGGAGCTTGTAGTTACATATTACATAAATATGTAAATATTATATAAATATGTATATAAATATGTATATAAATATGTACATAAAGTGTTGTAATTATATTCCAACTCCGCGTTCTTCTTGGATATATATATATATATATATATATATATATATATATATATATATTTATATATATATATATATCCATTCATCCATCCATCCATTTTCTACCGCTTATTCCCATTTTCTACCATTTATTCAGCTACAAATGGGCGGTATATATATACACACAGCTGTGAGGGATGCCGTCAAGCTGAAGAAAGGGTCATATCGGGTTCTTTTGGCTCATAGAACTCCGGAGGCAGCAACAGGTGGCGACGGGCCAAGCGGTGTGCGGCTTCAGCGGTCGCGAAGGCAAAAACTCGGACATGGGAGGAGTTCGGGGAAGCCATGGAAAACGACTTCCGGACGGCTTCGAAGCAATTCTGGACCACCATACGCCGCCTCAGGAGGGGGAAGCAGTACACTGTCAACACCGTGTATGGTGAGGATGGTGTTCTGCTGACCTCAACTGCAGATGTTGTGTATCGATGGAGGGGATACTTCAAAGACCTCCTCAATCTTACCAACAAGTCTTCCTATGAGGAAGCAGTGCCTGGGGGATCTGTGGTGGGCTCTCCTATTTCTGGGGCTGTGGTTGCCGAGGTAGTTAAAAATCTCCTCGGTGGCAAAACCCCAGGGGTGGATGAGAACCACCCAGAGTTCCTTAAGGGTCTGGATGCTGTGGGGCTGTCTTGGTTGACAAGACTCTGCAACATCGCATTGGCAGACCAGGGTGGTGGTTCCTCTCTTTAAGAAGGGGAACTGGAGGGTGTGTTCCGACTATCGTGAGATCACACTCCCCAGCCTTCCCGATAAGGTTTACTCAGGTGTACTGGAGAGGAGGCTACGCCGAATAGTCAAACCTCGGATTCAGGAGGAACTTTATGGTTTTCATCCTGGTCGTGGAACTGTGGACCAGCTTTATACTCTCGGCAGGGTCCTTGAGGGTGCATGGAGTTTGCCCAGCCAATCTACATGTGCCTTGTGGACTTGGAGAAGGCATTCTCAGAGTGATCAGAAGGTATGGAGTAACGGATTGTCTGATTGTGGCGGTCTGGTGCCTGTATGGTCTGTGAGAGTATTGGACTCCGCCAAGGCTACCCTTTGTCACCGATTCTGTTCATTCTGACTAGGCACAGTCAAGGCGTTGAGGGTATCTGGTTTGGTGGGTGCAGGATTAGGTCTCTGCTTTTTGCTTTGAAAGGGAATTATTTCCCATTCTTGTTTTATGTAGAGCTTCAAGTCGTTCAACAGTCCGGGGTTTCTGCTGTCGTATTTTACGCTTCATAATGCGGCACACATTTTCGATGGGCAACAGATCTGGTCTGCAGGCGGGCCAGGAAAGTACCAGCACTCTTTTTTTACTAAGCCACGCTGTTGTAACACGTGCTGAATGTGTTTTGGCATTGTCTTGCTGAAATAAGCAGGGGCGTCCATGAAAAAGACGGCGCTTAGATGGCAGCATATGTTGTTCCAAAATCTGTATGTACCTTTCAGCATTAATGGTGCCTTCACAGATGTGTAAGTTACCCATGCCTTGGGCACTAATGCACCCCCATACCATAACAGATGCTGGCTTTTGAGCTTTGCGTCGATAACAGTCTGGATGGTTCGCTTACCCTTTGGTCCGAATGAGACAATGTCAAATATTTCGAAAAACTATTTGAAATGTGGACTCGTCAGACCACAGAACACTAATCCACTTTGCATCAGTCCATCTTAGATGATCTCGGGCCCAGAGAAGCCGGCGGCATTTCTGGATGTTGTTGGTAAATACTTAATAAATGGCTTTCGCTTTGCATAGTAGAGCTTTACCTTGCACTTACAGATGTAGTGACAGACTGTACTTAGTGACAGTGGTTTTCTGAAGTGTTCCTGAGCCCATGTGGTGATATCCTTTAGAGATTGATGTCGGTCTTTCATACAGAGCTGTCTGAGGGATCAAAGGTCACGGTCATTGAATGTTGGTTTTTGGCCATGCCGCTTACATAGAGTGATTTCTCCAGATTCTCTGAACCTTTTGATGATATTATGGACCGTAGATGTTGAAATCCCTAAATTTCTTGCTATTGCACTTTGAGAAACGTTGTTCTTAAACTGTTTGACTATTTGCTCACGCAGTTTTGGACAAAGGGGTGTACCTCGCCCCATCCTTTCTTGTGAAAGACTGAGCATTTTTTGGGAAGCTGTTTTTATACCCAATCACGGCACCCACCTGTTCCCAATTAGCCTGCACACCTGTGGGATGTTTCAAATAAATGTTTGATGAGCTTTCCTCAACTTTATCAGTATTTATTGCCACCTTTCCCTGCTTCTTTGTCATGTGTTGCTGGTATCAAATTCTAAAGTTAATGATTATTTGCCCAAAAAAATGTTTATCAGTTTGAACATCAAATATGTTGTCTTTGTAGGATATTCAACTGAATATGGGTTGAAAATGAATTGCAAATAATTGTATTCCGTTTATATTTACATCCAACACCATTTCCCAACTCATATGGAAACGGGGTTTGTATATAAATATATATATATATATATATATATATATATATATATATATATATATATATATATATATATATATATATATATATATATAGGGTCTCCTGGTAAAGATGGAACATTTGGCAAAAATACCGGACAATTCTGCAAATTTCATGGCTGGCTTACAGTGTGGTCACTCCGGGATCACTTACGACCGCCAGACAATTCTGGATGTGGATAGATCGGGCCGTTTTGGACTGAATGACGCGTGCTTGCTAGACCGGCTAGCTAGCATGGGAATACTTTGCCGGCTACATCCAGCGGCCTGTGAAGCAGCGGAGTATTTGTGTTGTCTGTCTATTTATGAATAATGCAGACGAGGAGTGTTTGGCTGAGTTCTTAACGTTTGTTTTCAGAGCGTGCATATCACAACATACAAGATGCCGTCATGGCGACACAACCTACCGCGCATGCTCGTCACTCCTGTTGCATGCTGGGTAGGGTAGTTCTTTTATTCCCTGGCTCATAACATCAAACAATCGGAAAATTCCCATCATATCAATTCCTAGATATGGTTAGAATTATTTTAAGTGCACTACCATGAATTGATTAACGTGGACCCCGACTTAAACAAGTTGAAAAACTTATTCGGGTGTTACCATTTAGTGGTCAATTGTACGGAATATGTACTGTACTGTGCAATCTACTAATAAAAGTATCAATCAATCAATCAAAAACTACGCAGAATAAACACAACATTATTAATATTGCTACTACGGATAATTTGATCAAAAATTCCCTAAAACAGCCCACTACCTATAATATAGGTTTTTTAAACATAAGATCCCTGATAAAAAAAAAAATGTTTCTGCTGTTACCTCAGAAATTGCCTGTTCAGATGTTATGATTGTGGCTCAGAGATTTGTATGTAGATTATATTTATTTTCCATAACAAACAGGATAACTTAAATACCCTGGCAGTGGCAATAAGCTTAAATGTTTGTATTTACATTTTTTGAGTTGATTTTCATAAAATATGCTATTTAACTGCTACCGTTTAACAAGGACTGATTTAAATTGTGTTTGCACAACAAATGTTTTGGCGCTTTTGTTCATGTGGGAGAATACTCCAATAAAGGTGCACTACACACTACTTTTGAATTCATTATTGGGCTTTGCGTATACAATGCAGTTAATCGCGATTAGTCTGAGAAATAGTCCGATTAACTTCGATTAAAATTTTTAATCGTTGCCCAGCCCTAATTTATATATGATTATATACTGTATATTATATCGGTATGTATATGTAAAAAATGGATGGATGGAGGGATATATCTATATATATATATATATATATATATATATATATATATATATATATATATATATATGTATATATGTATATTAGGGTTGCTCATCTCTCTCAGATTAACGATTAGATAAGCATTTAGATACACAGGTTACGATTCGATTAAAAAACAATATCTTTTTATTACAGACCGATTGGATTGGATTCGATTCCGAACGATACGATTCGATTTGACGGTTAATATTCAAGACTCCAAATCCCCAAGCATTGTGGCTTTATGGCACTGGCAAAAAAAACGGAACAACAAAATCACATGTCAATGTATTTATTTTTAGACGTCGACCAAAAAAAGTCTGGCTGAATTGTACGATGGGAACTCCAGAGGTAAAAGTAGCACAGAATAGTAACAACAAAGTGCAATATTTCAGCCTGAGCATTGTTTTGAACACTAGAGGTAGGTAACAAAGATTCAATATATTTCAATCTGAGCATATAGTGTTTTGAACTCTAGAGGTAAGTGACAAAGATTCAATATTTCAAACTGAGCATATAGTGTTTTGAACACTAGAGGTAGGTAACAAAGATTCCCTTCCTTCTTATAAAACCCAAAAACTTTCCACACTTTGGATTTCTGTCTCCCCGATGCGTTGAAAATCTTTCTCGGTCCATTATCACCTTCGGTCAGCCTGACGTTTTCGTTCCCCTCCTCCTTCATTTTCCGTGTTGTCCCTTGTTTATCACTCGTGCTAGGTATTAGCATGCAGCAAAACGCGGTAGCTGCGTTTGGCGAGTAGCTTCAGCTCTCGCGTTGTTTTAGAGACGCTGGGACATATTGGAATCTAGCCAACCCATGCAAAGTCTCGCGATAACCGATCCATGACTCTATAACCGATTCAGCTAGGAATTCATGGCATATTCGCATTGATTGAGGAGTCTGCTACCGATGCAGCCTAATCGCTTACTTGTTGAATCGAATACTCGGTCGCATCGGTTTATCGTTCACAACCCTAATATATAAATATATATATATATATATATATATATATATATATATATATATATATATATATTAAGGGTGTGGGAAAAAATCGATTCGAATATGAATCGAATCGTTTACGTTGTGTGATTCAGAATCGATTCTTATTTCTAAAAAATCGATTTTTTTTTTAATTTAAAAAAAATATATACATATTTTTTTAAATCAATCCAACAAACCACTACACAGTAATATCACAACAATGCAATCCAATTCCAAAACCAAACCTGACCCAGCAACACTCAGAACTGCAATAAACAGAGCAATTGAGAGGAGACACAAACACGACACAGAACAAACCAAAAGTAATGAAACAAAAATAAATATTATCAACAACAGTATCAATATTAATTATAATTTCAGTATAGCAGTGATTAAAAATCCCTCATTGACATTATCATTAGACATTTATAAAAATATTAAAAAAAGAACAATAGTGTCACAGTGGCTTACACTTGCATCGCATCTCATAAGCTTGACAACACACAGTGTCCAATATTTTCACAAAGATAAAATAAGTCATATTTTTAGTTCGTTTAATAGTTAAAACAAATTTACATTATTGCAATCAGTTGATAAAACGTTGTCCTTTACATTTATAAAAGCTTTTTTTTTTTTTTTTTTTTTTTTTTTTTTTTTTAAATCTACCACTCTGCTAGCATGTCAGCAGGCTGGGGTAGATCCTGCTGAAATCCTATGTATTGAATGAATACAGAATCATTTTGAATCGGAAAAATATCAGTTTTGAATCGAGAATCAAATCGAATCGGAAAAAATCGATATATTATCGAATCATGACCCCAAGAATCGATATTGAATCGAATCGTGGGACACCCAAAGATTCACATCCCTAATATATATATATATATATATATATATATATATGTGTATATATGTGTATATATATATGTGTATATATATATATATATATATATGTATATATATATATATATATATATATGTATATAAATATATATATATATATATATATATACATATATATATATATATATATATTTATATACATATATGTATATACATACTGTATATATATATATTATATATTTTGGGGTATCAATTAAGAATCATTATAAATAAAAATCACAATTAATGTGAATTTCAATTATCATCAAATGTATTATTTTATAGCTCGGTTGGTAGAGTGGCCGTGCTAGCAACTTGAGGGTTGCAGGTTCGATTCCCGCTTGTGCCATCCTAGTTACTGCCGTTGTGTCCTTGGGCAAGACACTTTACCCACCTGCTCCCAGTGCCACCCACACTGGTTTAAATGTAACTTAGATATTGGGTGTCACTATGTAAAGCGCTTTGAGTCACTTGAGAAAAGCGCTATATAAATATAATTCACTCACTAATTCACTTTATCTGCAAAGTCTCTGGTTGCATTATGCCTTGTACTTGTTTTGGTTTTCAACCACGTGAAGCACTTTGTGAGGAGTGCTTTATAAATAAAAGTTGCTTACACACTGGATGGACTTTAGCACTTTAGCAAATGTGATCTCTCGTCTTTTATTTTCATATTTTCTGCACCATTTTGTTATAGCTGGAGAACTAAGAAAAATACGGGCAAAGCACTTATTTTGGAGCTGATATTAGGTAAAAGCAGACATTGAAATGAGACATTGAAATTCAAAGAGCGAGGAGGCAGACCCCCCATGAGCCAACAAAGGTGACTGCATTAACATATGATTAATATGGAGCCTGTGCTGGGTGTTGTGTTACTCAATGCTAATCATTTAGCTCTATATTATCAAGATGGCCGTCTCAGCAGGTCGCCATTGTTTCTTCCATCTCCACATAACTGGCCAGATTAACATCACAGAGCGGCCTGCGGAGAATTCTGCATCCTGCTTCTCGGAGCGTCTTCGGACGCCTCCGACCTCCGGGAATGCGTTTGAAGTGTGCGCGTGTGCATACCAGTCCCAGTCCGAGAGGGACAGGCCTCCGCCGACCCTAACCCAGGCCGCCTCACCCCCGCCCCGAGTCGGACGCGGAAGGGGAAACGTAAGAAAATGAGAAGGCTGGGACAGAGTGGCTTGTGAAGGGGGGGGGGGGGGTGCGAAGCGGAGCGGAAAAGTACAGAAGGTTCCTGCAACCCCCGTCCTGGGTCTCAGTTTGATTGTGATGGAAAAGCCAGGGACAAAACCTGGAGCCAAAACCCTTTTAGCAGCGGGCAGCGTTGCTCAAAAGGCTGCTTTACACTAAACTGGGCTTTTGTGTGCTCCCGCTGGGGACAATAGGGAGATTTACTTGTGTGTTCTCAGCATGAAGAAGACGCACGAGCCAATCAGCTGACAAAAGACATTTAGCAGCGTCAGCACTTTTCCTGGTCTAACGCGTGTGGACCTGGAACACTTCTTGCTGCCGCTAAATGCAGATTTTGGACAGAGTCTCTCGATTATTTTCTCAAACGCCTTCCTTTGGAAGAAATTATTTCAACCCACTCTCCGCCTCAACTAAACTGTGAAGTGAAGTGAATTATATTTATATAGCGCTTTTCTCTAGTGACTCAAAGCGCTTTACATAGTGAAACCCAATATCTAAATTACATTTAAACCAGTGTGGGTGGCACTGGGAGCAGGTGGGTAAAGTGTCTTGCCCAAGGACACAACGGCAGTGACTAGGATGGTGGAAGCGGGAATCGGACCTGCAACCCTCAAGTTGCTGGCACAGACGCTCTACTAACCGAGCTATGCCGCCCCACACTGTCCGTAAAATTGTTATAACTACACCTCTGAACAACATTGTATCCTTATTGTCCGGGTTTGCGTCCCATTGGAACCGTTTGAGGATCAAAACATTCGGCTCAAGCCAAAAATGACATTTTTCATTTTACCCAATTCCCGATTTTTCAGAAATTGAATGAGCACATTTTTCAACTTGCCTAGTGGCCTAGTGCAGGGGTTCTCAACCTTTTTTTCAGTGATGTAGTGAATTATAATTATATAGCGCTTTTCTCTAGTGACTCAAAGCGCTTTACATAGTGAAACCCAATATCTAAGTTACATTTAAACCAGTGTGGGTGGCACTGGGAGCAGGTGGGTAAAGTGTCTTGCCCAAGGACACAACGGCAGTGACTGGGATGGCGTAAGCGGGAGTCGAACCTGCAACCTTCAAGTTGCTGGCATGGCCACTCTACCAACCGAGCTATACCCCCTGTGAATTTTTTTTTTAATTCAAGAACCCCCTAATCAGAGCAAAGCATTTTTGGTTGAAAAAAAGAGAGAAAGAAGTAAAATACAGCACTATGTCATCAGTTTCTGATTTATTAAATTGTATAAAAGTGCAAAATATTGCTCATTTGTAGTGGTCTTTCTTGAACTATTTGGAAAAAAAAGATATAAAATAACTAAAAACTTGTTAAAAAAAAAAGAAGTGATTCATTTATAAATAGATTTCTACACATAGAAGTAATCATCAACTTAAAGTGTCCTCTTTGGGGATTGTAATAGAGATCCATCGGGATTCATCAACTTAATTCTAAACATTTCTTCGTAAAAAAAAAAAAAATCTTTAACATCAATATTTATGGACTATGTCCACAAAAAATCTAGCTGTCAACACTGAATATTGCATTGTTGCATTTTATTTTCACAGTTTATAAACTTACATACATATTTTGATGAAGTATTATTCAATAAATATATTTATAAAAGATGTTGAAATTGTTGCTATTTTTAAAATATTTAAAAAAAAAAAAACCCTTCAAGTACCCCCAGGGGTACGCATACCCCCATTTGAGAACCACTGGCCTAGTGGTTAGAGCGTCCCCCCTGAGATCGGGAGGTCGTGAGTTCAAATCCCGGCTGAGTCATACCAAAGACTATAAAAATGGGACCCATTACCTCCCTCCTTGGCACTCAGCATTAAGGGTTGGAATTGGGGGTTAAATCACCAAAAATGATTCCCGGGCGCTGCACCGCTGCCGCCCACTGCTCCCCTCACCTCCCAGGGGGTGATCAAGGGTGATGGGTCAAATGCAGAGAATAATTTCGCCACATCTAGTATGTGTGTGACAATCATGGTACTTTAACTTCTAACTTTAAATCCCCCATTTTTCACCAGATTCAAACCGTTACACCATTCACACACTCCACCCACCCAAAACATCCATCCATCCATCCATCCATTTTCTACTGCTTATTCCCTTGTGGGGTCGCGGGGGGCGCTGGCGCCTATCTCAGCTACAATCGGCAGAAGGCGGGGTACACCCTGGACAAGTTGCCACCTCATCGCAGGGCCAACACAGATAGACAGACAACATTCACACTCACATTCACACACTAGGGCCAATTTTTTAGTGTTGCCAATCAACCTATCCCCAGGTGCATGTCTTTGGAAGTGGGAGGAAGCCGGAGTACCCGGAGGGAACCCACGCATTCACGGGGAGAACATGCAAACTCCACACAGAAAGATCCCGAGCCTGGATTTGAACCCAGGACTGCAGGACCTTCGTATTGTGAGGCAGACGCACTAACCCCTCTGCCACAGTGAAGCCCCACCCAGAACATTCCAGGTTAAAAAAAAATCCTAAAATTCACAGAATTTCCAGTTTTCATTTGTCAACCCATTCCAACCCTTCCACCACAAAAACATTCCACTTAAATGGGAAAAAATTTCCAGTTTTCCCGAAAATCCAGGAATTTGAAATAACCGATTGTCAAATACAAAGTGTTCTACTACTTCAACATTCCTCAACCGATTCAAAAAATGCCAAGACTAACCAATTAATATCGACTAAGACAAGGGTCTGATAACTTTTCGACTTGGGGGCCACATTGGGCTGAAGAAATTTGGCCAGGGGCCGAAAGCCAACTACATGTAAACTATACAGTGGGGCAAAAAAGTATTTAGTCAGCCACCGATTGTGCAAGTTCTCCCACTTAAAATGATGACAGAGGTCTGTAATTTTCATCATAGGTACACTTCAACTGTGAGAGACAGAATGTGAAAGAAAAATCTAGGAATTCACATAGTAGGAATTTTAAAGAATTTATTTGTAAATTATGGTGGAAAATAAGTATTTGGTCAACCATTCAAAGCTCTCACTGATGGAAGGAGGTTTTGGCTCAAAATCTCACGATACATGGCCCCATTCATTCTTTCCTCAACACGGATCAACCGTCCTGTCCCCTTAGCAGAAAAACAGCCCCAAAGCATGATGTTTCCACCCCCATGCTTCACAGTAGGCATGGTGTTCTTGGGATGCAACTCAGTATTCTTCATCCGCCAAACACGACGAGTTGAGTTTATACCAAAAAGTCTTATTTTGGTTTTATCTGACCACATGACATTCTCCCAATCCTCTGCTGTATCATCCATGTATCCATTTTGGTATAAACTCAACTTGTCGTGTTTGGAGGAAGAAGAATACTGAGTTGCATCCCAAGAACACCATACCTACTGTAAAGCATGGGCGTGGAAACATCATGGTTTGGGGCTGTTTTTCTGCTAAGGGGACAGGACGATGGATCCGTGTTAAGGAAAGAATGAATGGGGCCATGTATCGTGAGATTTTGAGCCAAAACCTCCTTCCATCAGTGAGAGCTTTGAATGGTTGACCAAATACTTATTCTCCACCATAATTTACAAATAAATTGTTTAAAATTCCTACAATGTGAATTCCTGGATTTTTTTTTTCACATTCTGTCTCTCACAGTTGAAGTGTACCTATGATGAAAATTACAGACCTCTGTCAACATTTTAAGTGGGAGAACTTGCACATTCTGTGGCTGACTAAATACTTTTTTTGCCCCACTGTATATAAATATATACCCATAAGAGACAAGCGGTAGAAAATGGATGGATGGATGTATAATTGTGTGTACATATTATATTAATTTGATGGTTATATAATTAATGTAATTGGATATTAAGAGTATGTGAACATTTAACTCCTACTTTGTTTACTTCCGTGACGTCCTTCTTAAAGTTTTGAAAGTGTTTTACATTTTTTTCATCATGCACTCAAATGGATTTAAATGGGTGTAATTTCACAATTTTTATAGTGTTTGGACATTTTTTATATTATCACAATGTTCAGTGAGCAGGTTGTGTTGTGTGTCCTTATTTGTTGATTTTTTTTTTGCACCATGACTAGGGAAGGTTGTTTGAGAGGATTAAGAATTATTTGAACGCACTCAGCGGTGCGTTGCCTTGTTGACATCTTGACTTCTTGAAGAGGCTGGGTCATAGTTTGGACACCCCTGATCCAGGACAATTGTGATGTCTATATTTTCACAAATTCCTAGTTTTTTCTGAAATTTCCAGGAAACTCACATTCACATGAATTGAAATTTTCAAAAGTCTGACCCAATCCAAAAGTTTCCACCATCCACACACTCCTCTCATTTTGGACGTGCAAGCCAACCGACAATTCCCTTTTAACCGCAATTACCGGGAATCGTTCCCCATTGCAAATGAATGGCCAGTATACAAACTTCTTCATATAACATAGTTATCATCAGATTTGACCTGTTTGAACGTCCACACACTCCACTCACTCTGGACGTTCAAGCATTTTCACATGGCCTCATTCACACGCACTTGGTTCTTGTTAACATTGTTTTTTTAGTCGGCAGCAGAAAAGATTTCAAGTTTACCAAGTTGCTTGAAATTTAAAAAAAAAAAATATTAAGATCCCTATTTAAATTATAGACATATTTTGACCGACCTAAACCATTTGATACTGTAAAATAAAATTAAATAACCTCAATAAATAACACATTAATACTGATCAGCAACATTCGCAATATATAAACCAGTTTAAAGGACAACATTATCACCAGACCTATGTAAGCGTCAATATACACCTTGACGTTGCAGAAAAAAGACCATATGTTTTTTTAACCGATTTCCGAACTCTAAAAGGGTGAATTTGGCGATTGAAACCTTTCAATAGTTCGCTGTCGGAGCGATGACCTTTCACCCGTGATGTCACAACAGGAAGCAATCCGCCATTATCTCAAACACATCACACACACCAAGTCAAATCAGCTCTGTTACTTTCCGTTTTCTCGACTGTTTCCCGTACCTTGGAGACATCATGCCTCGTCGGTGTGTTGTTGGAGGGTGTAACAACACGATCAGGGACGGATTCAAGTTGACCTACGTGGAGTGTGCTAATCGGACATATCAATGGTCACTGCATGCTAATCGGTGCTAACATGCTATTTAGGCTAGCTGTATGTACATATTGCATCATTATGCCTCATTTGTAGCTATATTTACATCCAGCCTTTCCCGCCACCCACATTTAATGCCAAACAAACACATATCAATCGACATATTCAAGTTGCACCAGTGGTCGAAAGATGCGAAAGTCCCTCGTTCGTTCTGTTCTGTCGTAGCATCGCTACCGGCGATAGCGATGCTACGACAGAGATGTGTGGATATCCTGCGACACTCAAAGCAGATGCATTTCCAACGATAAAGTCACAACAAAATCACAAAGGTGAGTTTTGTTGGTTATTGACTTATGTGCTAATTAGACATATTTGCGCACGGCATGACTGCAAGCTAGTCGATGCTAACATGGTATTTAGGCAAGTTGTACGTACATATTGCATCATTATGCCTCATTTGTAGCTATATTTTCATCCAGCCTTTCCCTCCACCCACATTTAATGCCAAACAAACACATACCAATCGACAGATTCAAGATGCACCAGTGGTCAAAAGATGCAATCGTTGGTTAGAAGGCGATCACCAAATTCGTTCTTATTGCCGTTGTCTGTCGTGAAATGGCTCAATAGCTTCAGTTTCTTCTTCAATTTTGTTTTGGCTATCTGCCTCCACACTCCAACCATCAGTGTCAATACATGCGTAATCTGTTGAATCTCTTAAGCCGCTGAAATCCGAGTCTGAATCCGAGTTAATGTCGCTATATTTTTCTGTTCTATCCAACATGTTTGTCTGTATGTACATATTGCATCATTATGCCTCATTTGTAGCTATATTTGCATCCAGCCTTTCCCTCCACCCACATTTAATGCCAAACAAACACATACCAATCGACAGATTCAAGTTGTACCAGTGGTCAAAAGATGCGAAAGTCCCTCGTTCGTTCTGTTCTGTCGTAGCATCGCTACCGGCGATAGCGATGCTACGACAGAGATGTGTGGATATCCTGCGACACTTAAAGCAGATGCATTTCCTACGATAAAGTCACAACAAAATGTCAAAGGTGAGTTTTGTTGGTTATTGACTTATGTGCTAATTAGACATATTTGCGCACGGCATGACTGCAAGCTAGTCGATGCTAACATGGTATTTAGGCTAGTTGTATGTACATATTGCATCATTATGCCTCATTTGTAGCTAAATTTTCATCCAGCCTTTCCCTCCACCCACATTTAATGCCAAACAAACACATACCAATCGACGGATTCAAGTTGCACCAGTGGTCAAAAGATGCAATCGTTGGTTAGAAGGCGATCACCGAATTCGTTCTTATTGCCGTTTTCTGTCATGATATGGCTCAATAGCTTCAGTTTCTTCTTCAATTTCGTTTTGGCTATCTGCCTCCACACTCCAACCATCAGTGTCAATACATGCGTAATCTGTTGAATCTCTTAAGCCGCTGAAATCCGAGTCTGAATCCGAGTTAATGTCGCTATATCTTTCTGTTCTATCCGACATGTTTGTCTGTAACGGCACAGGAAAATGGACGGGCGGATATAGCGATGGTGAAAATCAGGCACTTTGAAGCAGTTTTTCGGGATATTGAGTGATGGGTAAACATTTTTTTAAAACTTAAAAAAAAAAATAAGCCACTGGGAACTGATTTTTATTGGTTTTAACCCTTCTGAAATTGTGATAATGTTCCCCTTTAAGCAGATGAAACAAAAATTAACGAAACAATTTGTGCTGATTTTTATTAATCGAAATGAGGAAGTCAGGATTAATGGCTTTGAGCACGTTTCGTAGTGCACAGCTTATCGAAACGAGGTTTAAAGCACGATACTTATAAAGCAGGGGGGTCACACGCCTGTATTTGTGCCGCCTCACTATTTGAGAAGACCCTATGTAGGACCTTTGTATGTACGTCTTCAAGAATGTCAACTTTTAAGGGGTCTTGCAAAGCCAAAAATGATTGTTTTTATTGAACTAGCAAGTTTATCTGCCGTGTCTGCTCATATGTTGTACGAAATATTAATATTGGAACCTTGAATATAGGAAAATGCCAATATAAATGCGATACATTTTCAGCATAGCACATATTTTATTTTTTTTGTGTAATGTTAAAAATAAAGATAATGTACAATCACTCGTATCAGCTATAGGATAAGATGTAGATCAATCAGAATCTTCTAATTGAAAAAATGTTTTACTTTATTGGTGGACAATAGTTTGTATTTTGGCATCGGTACCGGTACCAAAATGTATTTCAATACTTTTCAAAATAAAAAGTATCGAAAAACCGTCATTATTGGCTTTATTTTAATAGAACAATCAAACATAAATGTCTTATTGCGATCAAAAATAAGATCGTACACGACAACTTGTCTTTTAGTAGTAAGTAAACAAAGAAAGACTCCTAATTAGTCCGCGGACGTATGCATCAACATATTGTGTCATTTCTCATTCTTTTATTTTGTCAACATTACGAAGGACAAACAGTAAAATGTGGATTATTAATCTACTTGTTTATTTACTGTTAATATCTGCCTATTTTCTGTTTTGACATGTTCTACCTCCTCGTTCAAATGTAATAATCACTTATTCTTCTGTTTGTTACTTTACATCAATTTTGGCTGATACTACACATTTTGGTACCAATGTGATACCAAGTAGTTACAGGATCATACATTGGTTATAATTCAAATCATCTTGTGTCCATAGACGTATTTCCTGACTTTATAAATAATAACAAAAAAGAGTTTGTGATAATAAAAAATATCGATACGCTCTTGTAGTTGGTATCATTACAGTGGATGTTTGTATAGATCCAGCCATTTGTTCACATTGAGGAGCGCTAGCCTGCTGTTAGCGGGTAGTTATTGTATCCTCCTACGGCAGGGGTGCCCACACTTTTTCTGCAGGCGAGTTACTTTTCAATTGACCAACTCGAGGGGATCTACCTCATTTATATATATCATTTATATTTATTTATTTATGAAAGAGACATTTTTGTAAACAAGTTAAATGTGTTTAATGATAATACAAGCATGTGTAACACATATAGATGTCTTTCTTTCACAAAGACAAGAATATAAGTTGGTGTATTACCTGATTCTGATGACTTGCATTGATTGGAATCAGACAGTAATGATGATAACGCCCACATTTTCAAATGGAGGAGAAAAAAAGTTGTCCTTTCTGTACAATACCACATGAAAGTGGTTGGTTTTTGGCATCTAATTTATCCAGCTTCCATACACTTTACAAGAAAAACATTGGCGGCAAATTCCGTAGCTTGCTTGATTGACATTCACGGCACCCGAGGGTCTTGTGAGATGACGTTGGCTGCTGCCAGTTCATTATTATGAAAAAATAACAGAGAGGAAGGCGAGAAACACTTTTAATTTCAACAGACTTTCGCGCCGTCCCTTCCGTCAAAACTCTAAAGGCCGACTGCACATTTCCTATCTTCACAATAAAAGCCCTGCTTCATGCTGCCTGCGCTAACAAAATAAGAGTCTCGGAAAGCTGGCGTGCACAAGTGATGTGCACGCCAGCTTTCGGAGGGATCGCTTGTGCACGCCAGTTTTCCGAGACTCTGTATTTAGTTAGCGCAGGCAGCATGAAGCAGGGCTTTTATTGTGAAGATAGGAAATGTGCAGTCGGCTTTTAGAGTTTTGGCGGAAGGTACGGCGCGAGAGTCTGTTGAAATAAAAAGTGTTTCTCGCCTTCCTCTTGGTCATATTTTCATAATAATGATCTTGCAGCAGCCAGCGCCATCTCACAAGACCCTCCGGTACCGTGAATGTCATTTAAGTGACGTCTTGGTGAAGATTGATGATCACTAATTTTTAGGTCTATTTTTTTTAAAAGCTTGGCTGGAGATCGACTGACACACCCCCCGCGGTCGACTGGTAGCTCGCGATCGACGTAATGGGCACCCCTGTCCTACGATGTGTAGTGAAGCATGTTTAGCTATTCCTCATCCTGCAGGGATGATACTTGTAAGAAACATACTTTAATTTGTCACCTTGGAGGCGAGGATTAGTGATTTAGAAGTTGTTAAAACACTGCCAACTGTGGCTGGACGTTAGCCACTTGCTCGCTGTGTTTTAAAGGAATGCTTGCAAAGTGGCACTTCAGTGTTTATAACAGATGAACCAGATGAGTCACCCGCTGGCCTGTTCTAAAAATAGCTCAAATAGCAGCACTTACCAGTGAGCTGCCTCTATTTTTTAAATTGTATTTATTTACTAGCTAGCTGGTCTCGCTTTGCTCGACATTTTTAATTCGAAAAGAGACAAAACTCGAATAGAGATTAAAAAACCAAGAAAATATTTTAAAAACTTGGTCTTCACTTGTTAAAATAAATTCATTATTTTTTTTCCTTTGCTTCTTATAACTTTCAGAAAGACAATTTTAGAGAAAAAATACAATCTTAAAAATGTTTTTTAGGATTTTTAAACACATATACCTTTTACCTTTTAAATTCCTTCCTCTTCTTTCCTGACAATTTAAATCAATGTTCAAGTATTTTTTTTATTATTATTGTAAAGAATAATAAATACATTTTGATTTAATTCCTCATTTTAGCTTCTGTTTTTTCGACAAAGAATATTTGTGAAACATTTCTTCAAACTTATTATGATTAAAATTCAAAAAAGTTATTTTGGATAATCTAGAAAATCTGTAGAATCAAATTTAAATCTTATTTCAAAGTCTTTTGAATTTATTTTAAAGTTTTTGTTCTGGAAAATCGAGAAGAAATAATGATTAGTCTTTGTTAGAAATACAGCTTAGTCCAATTTGTTATATATTCTAACAAATTGCAAATTGGATTTTAACCTCCTTAAAACATGTCCTCAAAATTCTAAAATTAATTGTAGTCAGGAAAAATTACTAATGATGTTCCATAAATAATTGTTTTAATTTTTTCAAAAAGATTCGAATTAGCTCGTTTTTCGGTTGAAGATAAACTATGTTTCAAAATTTAATTTTCATTTTTTTCGTGTTTTCTCCTTCTTTAAACTGTTCAATTAAGTGTTTTTTTCATCATTTATTCTCTACAAAAAACCTTCCGTAAAAGGAAAAAAAAATGTACGACGGAATGACAGAAATACCCTTTTTTTTTTTTATATATATATATAGATTTATTTATTAAAGGTAAATTGAGCAAATTGGCTATTTCTGGCAATTTATTTAAGTGTGTATCAAACTGGTAGCCCTTCGCGTTAATCAGTACCCAAGAAATAGCTCTTGGTTTCAAAAAGGTTGGTGACCCCTGCTTTATAGCTTCATCTTTATCGTTAGTTTTGAAGCCAGAATACTTCCATTCTCCCTTTTCTGTCCCCACGCTGTTTCCACTTGTAAGTGCTCTGTGTGTGTGTGTGTGTGTGTGTGTGTGTGTGTGTGTGTGTGTGTGTGTGTGTGTGTGTGTGTGCGTGTGTGTGTGTGTGTGTGTGTGTGTGTGTGTGTGTGTGGTCTGGTTTTTCTACCTTTCTGGAGACATAAACAAGGAAAAGTTCCGTCCATGTGAGGACCTTTTTTTAATATAAAAATATTACTTTTTAATGCGAAATGGTGACATTTGTCATATAAAATTCTGACTTTTATCACAATATTGACATTTTCTTTGTTGTTGTTCTTGGAACACAGTGACATGTGTTAAGTAAAACTGCCAAGGAAAATTCCGATTGTTAATTAAATATTGCCAACATTTCAAAGTTTTCTTATAAAATTGCTTTTCTTAGCTTTTTTTCATATTTGCACAGTATTTATATATTATTAATGTTGTAAATACACATCTTTATATATCTAGAAAGGGTGGTCCTAAAGAGGTAAGCATTTTTCCGAGGTCTCAAGAAGGTAACAAATACAAGAATGTGTGTGTGTGTGTGTGTGTGTGTGTGTGTGTGTGTGTGTGTGTGTGTGTGTGTGTGTGTGTGTGTTGACTCACATGCGCCCGACTCATATTACCGGCAATGTCACCACGGTGCACCATCGTGTCCATGAAAAGAGAGGAAAAAAAAGAGTAATAGTATTTTTTTATAGGCAGTATATTATTTTTTTTAATTCATTAGTACCGCTGTATTTTATTAGTAGCGGTATACCGTACAACTCAAAATATTGACTATATTTGTATTTGTTGTTGTTGTTTTCATTGTAAACATTCCATAAGGTGCTGCCTTTTTTCCATACTTTGAGTTTTCTAACTTAAAAAAATGTGTATTGTTTTGTCAATATAGAAACAAATACACAAATAAAAGGAATACAATTCATTAATGGATATAAAACCTACAATGAACATGAGGATATAATAAAAAGGTGAGTACAAAAATGGTACTACCATACCTGGTGTTTGTCCACTTGAAATACTAGACTTCGGAACAGTGGCGTCCAAAGTGTGGCCCGTATATCATTTTTCAACAGCCTGCGGCACAATTGTAAGCATTTTACTACTTGTTTTTTTTTTGTTTTTTGCAAATTTTGCAGGTATACAAATCAGGGTCAAATATTGTGATACCTGTTAGCATCCTAACACTGGTATGCTAATTTTTTCCCAGTTTATTTTGGTAAATGAAGCATGCTAACTTTAGCATAAAAAATAAAATCTCAGTAATATACAAACCCTGTTTCCATTTGAGTTGGGAAATTGTGTTAGATGTAAATATAAACGGAATACAATAATTTGCAAATCATTTTCAACCCATATTCAGTTGAATATGCTACAAAGACAACATGTTTGATTTTATTGTTTGCAAATAATCATTAACTTTAGAATTTAATGCCAGCAACACGTGACAAAGAAGTTGGGAAAGGTGGCAATGAATACTAATAAAGTTGAGGAATGCTCATCAAACACTTATTTGGAAAATCCCACAGGTGTGCAGGCTAATTGGGAACAGGTGGGTGCCATGATTGGGTATAAAAGCAGCTTCCATGAAATGCTAAGTAATTCACAAACAAGGATGGGGCGAGGGTCAACAATTTGTAGGCAAATTGTCGAACAGTTTTAGAACAACATTTCTCAACGAGATATTGCAAGGAATTTAGGGATTTTACCATCTACGGTCCGTAAAATCATCAAAAGGTTCAGAGAATCTGGAGAAAACACTGCACGTAAGCGATGATATTACGGACCGTTGATCCCTCAGGCGGTACTGCATCAAAAACCGACATCAGTGTGTAAAGGATATCACCGCATGGGCTCAGGAACACTTCATAAAACCACTGTCAGTAACTACAGTTGGTCGCTACATCTGTAAGTGCAAGTTAAAACTCTACTATGCAAAGCAAAAGCCATTTATCAACAACACCCAGGAACGCCGCCGGCTTCACTGGGCCCGAGCTCATCTAAGATGGACTGAGGCAGTGTGGAAAAGTATTCTGTGGTCTGACGAATGCACATTTCGAATTATATTTGGAAATTGTGGACGTGGTGTCCTCCGGAACAAAGAGGAAAATAACCATCCAGATTGTTATAGGCGCAAAGTTCAAAAGCCAGCATCTTTGATGGTATGGGGGTGTATTAGTGCCCAAGACATGGGTAAAATACACATCTGTGAAGGCACCATTAATGCTGAATGGTCCACACAGGTTTTGGAGCAACATATGTTGTCATCCAAGCAACGTTATCATGGACGTCTCTGTTTATATCAGCAAGTCAATGCCAAGCCACGTGTTACAACAGCGTGGCTTCGTAGTAAAAGAGTGCGGGTACTTTCCTTGCCCGCCTGAAGTCCAGACATGTCTCCCATCGAAAATGTGTGGCGCATTATGAAGCGTAAAATACAACAACAGAGACCCCGGACTGTTGAACGACTGAAGCGCTACATAAAACAAGAATGGGAAAGAATTCCACTTTCAAAGCTTCAACAAATAGATTCCTCAGTTCCCAAACGTTTATTGAGTGCTGTTAAAAGAAAAGGTGATGTAACACAGTGGTGAACATGCCCTTTCCCAACTACTTTGGCACATGTTACAGCCATGAAATTCTAAGTTAATTATTATTTGCAAAAAAAAAATAAAGTTTATGAGTTTGAACAGCAAATATCTTGTCTTTGTAGTGCATTCAATTGAATATGGGTTGAAAAGGATTTGCAAATCATTGTATTCCGTTTATATTTACATCTAACACAATTTCCCAACTCATATGGAAACGGGGTTTGTATTTTGGTATTTGATGTGTGGTGTTACAGAAAACATTTTAGCAAGCTCGCATTAACATGCTAAATTGTTTAAGTAATTTAACAGATATACCTCATATACATTGGTATCTCACTAAGTCTAATATTTTAGCATAGCACGGTTAGCATGCTGGTTTTGTTCGGCTCATTTTGCATACATTTTTTGTTGTTTGACGCTGTCTGGCCAGCGTGCTAACTGTTAGCATTTCAGTTTAGCTTTGGTTCTTTGGATTTCACACAAAATGTTTCTACCAAAATTGCCTTTTCTGTTCTTTAAAAATAAATAAAAAAATAAATATATATATATATATATATATATATATATATATATATATATATATATATATATATATAAATATATATATATATATATATATATATATATATATATATATATATACGTTGTACTGGTTTTGAAACTGAAAACTACCAAAACCCTTTGATTTGTTGGAGGACATAACTGGCTGTCCAGCTATGCACAAGTAAACAGGCTGCAGAACTGCTTGCATTGCACATTATATCACACAAGTAAAACACGCTGCAGGACTGATTGTATCGCACGTGATATCTCACACATATAAACCAGCTGTAGGACTGATTGTATTGCACATGGTATCTCACACAAGTAAACAGGCTGCAGGACTGCTTGCATTGCACATGATATCACACAAGTAAAACACGCTGCAGGGCTGCTTGTATCGCACATGATATCTCACACATATAAACCAGCTGTAGGACTGATTGTATAGCACATGATTTCTCACACAAACAAACAAATTGCAAGACTGCTTGTGTAGCACATGAAATCTCACACAAGTAAACAGGTTGCAGGACTGCTGTATCACAGATTATACCTCATACATACAAACCAACTGTAGGACTGATTGTATCGCACATGATATCACACACAAGGAAACTAATTGCAGGACTGCTTATGTAGCACATGACATCTCACACAAGTAAACAGGTTGCAGGACTGCTGTATCACACATTATACCTCACACATATAAACCAGCTGCAGGACTGCTTGTATCGCACATGATATTGCACAGAAATAAACACCCTTAAGGACTGCTTGCGGTGCACATGATATCACACACACGTAAACATGCTGTAAGACTGCTTGTATCACACATGATATCACACACAAAAAAACCCACTGTATAACTGCTTGTATTGCACATGATACCACACGCAAGTAAACATGCTGCAGGGCTGTTTGGATTGCACATGCTATCTCACAAAAATAAACATGCTGCAGGACTGCTTGTATCGCACATGATATCACACACAAGTAAACCCACTGCATGACTGCTTGTATCGCACATGATATCCCACACAAGTTTAAAAGTAAACACGCTGTAGGCCTGCTTGTATTCCACATGATATCACATTTTACATGCAAGCCGACATCTGGCACTTTTTTTTCTGGCATTGGACTGATATCAATACCAGATATCAATATCACCACTAATATTTTGTCCAATACATATCCACATTGTTCCAGCGATATCTTTACCTTAAACTAAGTTTCCTTGTTAATTGCTGTTAGTAAATGTATTTCTGCCTTCTTTTATAATACATAACTCCATTAGTGTTCATTAGTCACACGTAGATCTTGTCACACCTTGTAGATTGTTATTGAAATAATGGAGCCCCTTTTAAGACAATTCATTATATTAAGACTTACGACATTACATTTTAAAATTAGCGCTGTGAAATAATTATTTTTAAAAAATCAGATTAATCAGACTTTAGAATTTAGATTAACCATGATTAATCACAGTAAATGACTTTCTTACATAATTCCAACTACCCTAAAAAAAGACCCCAGTATCTTAAAACAAATGCAGAATGTTATACCCAAACACTTAAATGTACATAATTATTTTGCTCAAAACCTGGTAAAAGTATTATCCAAGGCATACTTGCCAACCCTCCCATTTTTCCGGGAAACTCCCGAATTTCAGTACCCCTCCCGAAAATCTCCCGGGGCAACTATTTTCCTGAATTTCTCCCGATTTCCACCTGACAACAATATAGGAGGCGTGCCTTAAAGGCACTGCCTTCAGCGTGTTCTCTACAACCTGTCGTCGCGTCCGCTTTTCATCCATACAAACAGCGTGTCAGCTAAGTCACATAATATATGCGGCTTTTACAGTCGCACATTAGTGAATGCAATGCATACTTGGTCAACAGCCATACAGGTCGCACTGAGGGTGGCCATATAAACAACTTTAACACTGTTACAAATATGCGCCCGACTGTGGACCCACACCAAACAAGAATGACAAACACATTTTGGGAGAACATCCGCACCGTAACACAACTGAACAAATACCCAGAACCCTTTGCAGCATTAACTCTTGCGGGATGCTACAATATACACCCACGCTACCACCAACACCCCCCCCCATCTCCCGAATTCGTAAGTCTCAAGGTTGGCAAGTACGATCTAAGGTCCTGTCAGGGTCTATTTGATGATGAAATGACCTGATCACTGACCTTTATAGCGACTCACACAGCTAAACATTAACTGTAAATGTCAACAATTTCACAAATAATTACTGTCAAAAATCCCTATAAATTACATGATTAATCTGAAACTATAGATAATTAAAGCAATATTTTTTTTGATTAATCACATGACTTAAAATCAAGTGTTTTGGCCAATACTACTAGAACCTGTCATTTCAAGATCACTCTAAAATTAAATCATAAAAGTAAACAGTAAAAAAAAAAACACATTTTCATAAATGTTATTTATCCATCCATCCATCCATTTTCTACCACTTATTCCCTTTCGGGGTCGCGGGGGACGCTGGCGCCTATCTCAGCTACAATCGGGCGGAAGGCGGTTATTTATCACGTAAAAAGCAAATGTGTGATTGAAATATACGTGTAAAAGGTAAAATAATAAAATGAAATAAAAAAGTGAATTTTTAACATTTCGAATGGAATTTGGGAGAAAAAAGGTGATTTCATAGAAAATAAATTGTTCAATAATATAAAAATCTGCTGCAAAATAAGAAAATGTAACATTTAATTTAAAAACTACATTAGCCCTTCCTTACACAACTCCGATCAGGGATCGAAATCTGTATGTCTGCCTTGGACCACAGTGAATATTACTCTATAGTAACTAGAAAAAGTAATAATTAAAAAATACATATTATTAAATATTATTTCTCACATACTTTATGCTGATAAAAATAAGTGTATAAGGTAAAAAACTGAAATATTAAAAATTCAAACGCAATTTAGGGGTAAAAAGCGATTCCATAGGGCCGTATTCATGGGAAATTAATATGTTTTGTGTAAAATAAGACATGTAAAATACAAACCCCGTTTCCATATGAGTTGGGAAATTGTGTCAGATGTAAATATAAACAGAATGCAATGATTTGCAAATCCTTTTCAACCCATATTCAGTTGAATATGCTACAAAGACAAGATATTTGATGTTCAAACTCATAAACTTAATTTTATTTTGCAAATAATAATTAACTTGGAATTTCATGGCTGCAACGCGTACCAAAGTAGTTGGGAAAGGGCATGTTCACCACTGTGTTACATCACCTTTTCTTTTAACAACACTCAATAAACATTTGGGAACTGAGGAAACTAATTGTTGAAGCTTTGAAAGTGGAATTCTTTCTCATTCTTGTTTTATGTAGAGCTTTAGTCGTTCAAGAGTCCGGGGTCTCCGCTGTCGTATTTTACGCTTCATAATGCGCCACACATTTTCGATGGGAGACAGGTCTGGACTGCAGTCAGGCCAGGAAAGTACCCGCACTCTTTTACTACGTGGCTTGGCATTGTCTTGCTGAAATAAGCAGAGGCGTCCATGATAACGTTGCTTGGATGACAACATATGTTGCTCCAAAATCTGTATGGACCAATCAACATTAAGTAAGTTACCCATGCCTTGGGCACTAATACACCCCCATACCATCACAGATGCTGGCTTTTGAACTTTGCGCCCAAAACAATCCGGATGGTGTTTTCCTCTTTGTTCCGGATTACACCACGTCCACAGTTTCCAAATACAATTTGAAATGTGGACTTGTCAGACCACAGAACACTTTTCCACTTTGCATCAGTCCATCTTAGCTGAGCTCGGGCCCAGCAAAGCCAGCAGCGTTCCTTGGTGTTGTTGATAAATGCGTTTTGCTTTGCATAGCAGAGTTTTAACTTGCACTTACAGATGTAGCAAACAACTGTAGTTACTGACAGTGGTTTTATGAAGTGTTCCTGAGCCCATGTGGTAATATCCTTCACACACTGATGTCAGTTTTTGATGCAGTACCGCCTGAGGGATCAAAAGTCCGTAATATCATCGCTTACGTGCAGTGATTTCTCCAGATTCTCTGAACCTTTTGAGGATTTTACGGACTGTAGATGGTAAAATCCCTAAATTCCTTGCAATAGCTCGTTGAGAAATGTTGTTCTAAAACTGTTCGACAATTTACTTACAAATTGGTGACCCTCGCCCCATCCTTGTTTGTGAATTACTTAGCATTTCATGGAAGCTGCTTTTATACCCAATCATGGCACCCACCTGTTCCCAATTAGCCTACACGCCTGTGGGATGTTCCAAATAAGTGTTTGATGAGCATTTCTAGACTTTATCAGTATTTATAGCCACCTTTCCCAACTTCTTTATCACGTGTTGCTGGCATCAAATTCTAAAGTTAATGATTATTTGCAAAAAAGAAAAAATGTTTATCAGTTTTAACATCAAATAAGTTGTAGCATATTCAACTGAATATGGGTTGAAAATGATTTGCAAATCATTGTATTCCGTTTTTATTTACATCTAACACAATTTCGCAACTCATATGGAAACGGGGTTTGTAATTGAAAAATACATTTGCAAACCTTGCCCTGCAATGAGGCGGCGACTTGTCCAGGTTTTACCCCGCCTACCGCCCAAATGCAGCTGAGATAGGTTCAAGGAATCCCCAAAAAATGGAAAAGCGATAGAAAATGGATGGATGGATGGATTTGCAAACCTTCATGACACGACTCGGATCAGGGATCTAACCCTGAACAGACCACAATTAGTCTGCAGTGCATGATAAAAAAACAACACATTTTATTAAATGTTATTTGTGTAAAGAGTAAAAAAAAACTCAATTCGTCATGTTTGGAGGAAGAAGAATACTGAGTTGCATCCCAAGAACACCATACCTATTGTGAAGCATGGGGGTGGAAACATCATGCTGTGGGGCTGTTTTTCTGCTAAGGGGACAGGACGATTGATCCGTGTTAAGGAAAGAATGAATGGGGCCATGTATCGTGAGATTTTGAGCCAAAACCTCCTTCCATCAGTGAGAGCTTTGAATGGTTGACCAAATACTTATTTTCGGCCATTATTTACAAATAAATTCTTTAAAATTCCTACAATCTGAATTCATGGATTTTTTTCTTCACATTCTGTCTCTCACAGTTGAAGTGTACCTATGATGAAAATTACAGACCTCTGTCAACGTTTTAAGTGGGAGAACTTGCACAATCTGTGGCTGACTAAATACTTTTTTGCCCCACTGTACGTTTGGAAATAAGCATTCATCTGCTAAACAGTAACAGAAAACTAATGATTTTTTTGCTTGATTTCACATATTGACTCTTGCTTAAGGTTCATTTATTTTTGTGCCGTCTTTGACAAGAACTAATAAATGCTCCATTTTCATTTCCTGGTTAGTGTTAACGTGTGGAATGGAACCCAGGATGACCCCTGGGAAACAATGCGGCCTTTAATGGTCTTCGGGGGTGGGAAGTGTGAGTGTGTGTGTGTGGGTTTGAGTGTGCCGTCCATTATTGTGTTTTAGAAACGGCCTTCACGACATGTCTTGCTTTTTTTACCAAGCTACATTTGCACCCAGCCCGAAGAGGATTAGGAAGAAAGCACAGCTTAATTAATACGACCCCCTTTCTCAGCAAATACTGACGCTGCCCTTTGAAATTGACCATTTTATAAATACTGCAGATTGAAGTGTCGATTTGATACCAAGTCGGTACCGGGCCAGTGTCGCTGACACTTGTCACTACGCTGTTCATGATTGCAATCCCGTCAGATTTGAGGCGTTATGTTTTTTTTAAAAACTTGGAGTTATTGCCTGTGTTCATCTGCATACAACTTTACTTCATGCTGTCACAATTAAACGAGCGCCATTCATCATGTTCGAAAAGGAGAAAGACGAAAAAGAGTTAAATAATGAATCCGCGTTGCGTCTTTGCAACAGCCTTGGGTGGTGATTTCAAACCAAAGTGTCGACTCAATCGTAAGGACTGAAATGTACTCCTTGGTCTTCAATACTGTGTTTACTTATTTATTAATCGCCATTCTTATCTGTAACCATTCTCAATTGATTAAAAAAAATACAATTTAGATTATTTTTTTTTAATCTGTGCTGACCAGCCACTCAGGCAAATTATATTGTTGACGTAGATGATTGTTGCTGTAGATGATTGCTGATGTAGATGATTTTTGATTTAGATGATTGCTGATGTAGATGATTGTTGGTGTAAATGTTCACTGGTGTAGATGATGGCTGGTGTAGATGATTGCTGATGTAAATGATTGTTGATTTATATGATTGCTGATGTAGATGATTGTTGGTGTACAATTTTGCTGATGTAGATGATTGTTGATTTATATGATTGCTGATGTAGATAATTGTTGGTGTAGATAATTGTAGATTTAAATGTGTGATGATTTAGATTATTGTTGATGTAGATGATTGTTGATGAATGCTGATGTCGATGATTGCTGGTATAGATAATTACTGATGTAGATGATTGCTGATGTGGATCATTGTTGATGTGGATGATTGTCTATGTCGATGATTACTGATGTGGATGATTGCTGATCTGGATGATTGCTGGTGAGGACGATTGTTGATGCAGATGATTTTTGATGTAGATGTTGAGTAATGTTGATTATTGCTGATTAGGATTATATCTGATGTGGATGATTGCTGATGTAGATGATTACTGGTGTAGATGATTGTTGATGTAGATGATCGTTGATGGAGGTGATTTGTGATGTAGAGGATTTGTGATATAGATGATTGCTGATGTAGATGATTTTTGATGTAAATAGTTGCTGATGTAGATACTGTAATTGCTGGTGTAGATGATTGCTGATGTAGATGATTGCTGGTGCAGATGATGGCTGATGTAGATTGCTGGTGTAGATGATTGCTAGTGCAGATTATTGCTGATGTAGATGATTGCTGATGTAGATGATTGTTGATTTTGTTGATTGCTGATGTAGGTGATTGTTGATGTAAATGATTGTTGATGTGGATGATTGCTGATGTGGATGATTACTGGTGTAGACGATTGTTGATGTAGATGATTAGTAATATAGATGATTGCTCATTAGGATGATATCCAATGTGGATGATTGTTGATGTGGATGATTGCTGGTGTAGATGATTGCTGGTGTAGATGATTGTTGATGGAGATGATTTGTGATGGAGATTATTTGTGATGTAGATGATTGCTCATGTGAATGATTGTTGATGTAAATGATTGCTGGTGTAGATGATTGCTGATGTAGATGATTGTTGATGTAGATAATCATATCCGCTGTACAGATTTACTTTAGAAAAGATAAATGTTGGATACTTCTATTGTTGCCTTATTTGTATATGACTGTATTAAATGTTTGGGTAGAATTTTATTAAACTAAACTACTTTTCTTTTAAGTAATACAGAAATGATGTTTATCTATTTTACGGAGGAATTTACTTAATCACAGAACTGACACCCAATGTTATCGAAAAGTACTGGTCTTGAATCGATTCATTACGCCAAAGAATCAAATCAAATCGTGTGGTGTCCAAAGATTCACAGTCCATTTTATTCATATCCATTCATTCCGGCATTGTCTGCAGGGATAGGCTCCAGCATAGTCGTGATTCTAACGAGGACAATCCAAAATGGATATGTTGTTGATTATTGATGTTCGGGGTTCTTTGAAGGGTGGCGGATCAATCCCAGCGTGGATATTATCGATACTAAGGGAAGTGTGGGTTCGATACCAGCGTGAGGACGCCAGTGTTATTGGTTTTGTGACACTTTTCTTACCGTAACAACTCCTAGAAATCGATAAAAAATCTATTTAATTAAAACTGGAGGATTGTAAAATGTGATATGCCTTTTAAACCGACAAACTACATTTTTTTAAGGTATTTACTTTGGAGAACAGACTTCTATTGGACCTCCTTCCAACTCTCCTGACTGCATTTGTTTCCTTTTTTCAGTAATTCGGTGTAAAAGCCACAGTATTTTTTACACTGAAATTGTAGCGTCTGAGTTGCCAGGTTGTTTTTTTTAACAAAAAAATTGTAATTATGTATTGGGACAAGCGGTAGAAAATGGATGGATGGATGACGGAACGTTTGATTTAGCAACAATGTTGATGGGAAGTACTCCTCAGCGAGTTGTGCAACAGACCAGAGGTGTCCAAACGTTTTCCACTGTGGGACGCATGTTGAAAAATGAAAGCATGCATTTTTACACAAAAAACATGTACATTTTTTTTACTTTAGTGTTTCCTTCCGGTTTAGTCCCGAGGACCTGATAGGGTCTGGATCATAAAAACTTTAAAAATAAGTAGTATTATTATTCACTATGTGTGAATCTGTAGTCCAAGTTCTGGTCCATCTGCCGATATAAGGTTAAATACAAGTTTTTTTTTTTTAATGTTTTATACCCTTTTTGTCAAAGAAAACCCTGTTTTTATTTGGCAAAAACACAAAACATGCAGTATTTTCCCCAAACAATTTAAATGTGGATGATTTTAATGTGATATCCTTTGTGCCTGAATTAGGTCAATAACTCATAACAACATTGATTTTGATTCATTATTTTATTTGAGCAATGGCAAATAAAATAAAAAAATCCCACTAAGATTATTGGGGATCCAAACCCCACTCCATAATGCTTTTTTTTTTTATTTATTTACTTTCAACGCTTGACTCTCTACATCAAGCTCAGGTCTATCCGTCAATCAAATGTTTTAATTGTATGTGTATGTTTTTTATGTTTGTTTGTTCTGTGCCCTTTGTTTTATATGGCGAAAACACAAAATATGCAAGATTTTCCCCAAACAATATTTTCAAGTGGAACACTTGGAAAGTATTTGAAGTCTTGTATAAGTCTGAGTTTGATTCATTATTATTTTTTGAGCAATGACAGTTTCAAAGAGGAAGAAAAAAATAGCCTTCATTGTAACTTTGTGTTATTTGTGTCAACATTGCAACTTGTTCTCCGTACATTGCTCTTTTAGTGCACTTTTTTATGTTTTGGGTTTTTTGGGTCATGCTATTTTTCAGAACATGCCACAAGTCGTTTGAATTTATTATTTTTTTCTTTCTTTTTTAAGTTATATTTTACTATATGAAATATAGTAAAATGGGCACCACACAATTTGATTCGATTAGATTGTCAATACAAAAATCAATACTTTTTTAAAAACATTGGGTGTCAGTTCTATGATTAATTACATTCTTCCATGAAATAGATAAACATCTATGATCAATTTCTATATTACTTAAAAGAAAACTGGTTTTGTTTATTAAAATTCTACCCAAATATTTAATTATGTCAAATACAAGTTAGGCAACAACATAATTATCTAACACTTCTCTTTTCTAAAGTAAATCTGTACAGCAGATATAGATCATCTACATCAGGGGTCACCAACCTTTTTGAAAACTAGAACTACTTCTTGGGTACTGATTAATGCGAAGGGCTACCAGTTTGATATACACTTAAATAAATTGCCAGAAATACACAATTTGCTCAATTTACCTTTAATAAATAAATAAATAAATATATATATATATATATACACATATATATATGTATATATATATATATATATATATATATATATATATATATATATATATATATATATATATATATATATATATATACATATATACATATATATATACATATATATATATATAGAAAGTGTATTTCTGTCTGTCATTCCGTCGTACATTTTTTTTTCTTTTACGGAAGGTTTTTGTAAAGAATAAATTATGAAAAAAAAGACTTAATTGAACGGTTTAAAAGAGGAGAAAACACGAAAAAAATAAAAATTAAATTTTGAAACATAGTTTATCTTCAATTTCGACTCTTTAGAATTCCAAATTCAACCGAAAAAAATGAAGAGATAAACTAGCTAATTTGAATCTTTTTGAAAAAATAATTTATGGAACATCATTAGTCATTTTTCCTGATTAAGTTTAATTTTAGAATTTTGATGACATGTTTTAAATAGGTTAATATCCAATCTTCACTTTGTTAGAATATATAACAAATTGGACCAAGCTATATTTCTAACAAAGACAAATAATTATTTCTTCTAGAACTTCCAGAACAAAAACTTTAAAAGAGTTTCAAAATACTTTGAAATAAGATTTAAATTTGATTGTACAGATTTTCCAGATTTACCCAGAATAATCTTTTTGAATTTTAATCATATTAAGTTTGAAGAAATATTTCACAAATATTCTTCGTCGAAAAAACAGAAGCTAAAATGAAGAATTAAATTAAAATGTATTTATTATTCTTTACCATAAAAAGAAATACTTGAACATTCATTTAAATTGTCAGGAAAGAAGAGGAAGGAATTTAAAAGGTAAAAAGTTACATACGTTTAAAAATCCTAAAATCATTTTTAAGGTTGTATTTTTTTCTCATAAATTGTCTTTCTGAAAGTCATAAGAAGCAAAGTAAAAATATAAATGAATTTATTTAAACAAGTGAAGTCCAAGTCTTTAAAATATTTTCTTGGATTTTCAAATTCTATTTGAGTTTTGTCTCTCTTAGAACTGAAAATGTTGAGCAAAGCGAGACCAGCTTGCTAGTAAATAAATACAATTTAAAAAATAGAGGCTGCTCACTGGTAAGTGCTGCTATTTGAGCTATTTTTAGAACAGGCCAGCGGACTACTCATCTGGTCCTTACGGGCTACCTGGTGCCCGCGGACACCGCGTTGGTGACCCCTGCTGTACATCAACAATATGATTTGTCCTAGTGGCTGCACAGGACAGATTTAAAAATAAACAGAAAGTATTTTTTTTATATTTATTTCAATCGATTAAGAGCCGCGTTACAAACTAGAATCGTGATTGATTTGAAAATTGATTTTATTTTAACACCCCTAATAAATAAATGGAGAGAGAGATAGAGAGAGAGAGAGAGAGAGAAACACACACATACACATACACACACAAACACACACACACATATATATATATATTTTTTTTAATTATTATTTAACTTTTTAATTTTTTTAATGTGTTTTTTAAATAGTCGGCCGTTAAGAAATGAGCTGCAAGCCGGAAAATGACCACACTTTATACACCCCTGCTATAGATTGTGTAAAGTAAGACTAGTTGTTGTTTGATGTGTCATATTTCAACACTGTGAGAATCAAATATCCTTATACGGTAAAGTTTGCATGTTTCCACTCAATCCCGGGTTCCATGATCTTTTTGCCGCCGTGAAGAAGTACTGAGCAAATGTCATGAATATTTAAGAGTGTGTGTGGAAGGAAGGGGCGGAGTGTCAGGATGCTGAGATCAAGTGTGTGAAGGTGTGAATCAGCCTGTTTTATATGTCGGCCATGCACTTGAAAGGGCGGGTGGTAAATTTGGCAAATAAGCCGAGCGAAGGCCGCCACGACTGTTGTGTTCCTGTCCTGGCTGAAAGACGCTAGGAATTTCACAAAGGGAGGATAGTGGAAAAGATGCTTTTCATGTCAACAAATGGCTGGCTGTGGAGGTGATGATGCACCCCGGCATTTATTTGATCTTCAGCTGACACGCTCTGACACTCCCACCAGCCACGTAACAAGTCATATACTGTATTGTCCTTGTCTCCAAAATGAGCATTATTATGTGCTCAAACAGTTCTTTTTCATAATGGCATATTTTAACCAAGCTTTGTGTATCATTTGAATGAATAAACACCCGCAGGAGAAACGTTAAAATACTGTTGTAGTTTCCTAAAAACAATATTTTTGTATATTCCGGGTGTTTCAATATAATTACAGTGGGGCAAAAAAGTATTTAGTCAGCCACCGATTGTGCAAGTTCTCCCTCTTAAAATGATAACAGAGGTCTGTAATTTTCATCATAGGTACACTTCAACTGTGAGAGACAGAATGTGAAGAAAAAATACAGGAATTCACATTGTAGGAATTTTAAAGAATTTATTTGTAAATTATGGTGGAAGATAAGTATTTGGTCAACCATTCAAAGCTCGCACTGATGAAAGGAGGTTTTGGTTAAAAATCTCACGATACATGGCCCCATTCATTCTTTCCTTAACACGGATCAATCGTCCTGTCCCCTTAGCAGAAAAACAGCCCCAAAGCATGATGTTTCCACCCCCATGCTTCACAGTAGGTGTGGTGTTCTTGGGATGCAACTCGGTATTCTTCTTCCTCCAAACACAACAAGTGGAGTTTATACCAAAATGGATACATGGATGATACAGCAGAGGATTGGGAGAATGTCATGTGGTCAGATGAAACCAAAATAGAACTTGACAATTATTCTGTCTTAATTCTGATTGTTATTTAAATGATTGAAATACAGCATGTTCAACATACTCACTACAATTTGACGTAAATTAGCATTGAGCTAATTGTGTCCAAACACGCCCAAAATCCATTGCCGGTCAAAATATTCAACGCAACTATATTCATTTGCATCAGAAAAATATCTCAGCTCTGCAAAAAAAAAAAATATTAATGCGATGTATATAAGTTTAAATGTTCTCTGGTAAAATGTTGCTTTTTTTTTTGTCATTTGGTTTTTAACGAGGCCCTCATTTTCTTATTGCCTTTGATGTGGGCCATGTTTAATTGGATTTTTACTATTGGCCAATACATCGACTATTTAATAGAAATGAGGACTAATACAGAAAAGACCAAGGACACCAAAGATAACACTAAAAATAAAAAAAACACCAGTTTAATAAACGGTAGAACATTTTACATCATTGTAAATAACGCCTGAACACACTCCTGTTGGCTACAATAGCATGAAAGTAAAAATAATCAGCCTGTCCTTCATTCGTCATAAGTAAACGATAGTAAAGGCAGCAGTTTACACCAAAAGTATTATCCAACAATTAGCTGCTAGCTCGTATATAATCATGCAAATAAAAATAAGTGTGCTATCCAATTGTCATATCTAGTTTTTTTAGACTTCTGGGTATCATTTGCAAGTATGAATCCATTCCTTTTTAGCCTCACTGTGTTGCCATAGTCAGGAAGTGGTCTTTTCCATTAAATTGAATGTGCCTGTCTTGTCTTTTGTTGAGCTCTACACAGTGTTTATACTGTAAGTATTGTACTTGTCTCACAACAGCTGATTGTTGCAAAATAAATACCGTAAATTCTGGACGAGAAACCGATACTTTATTACTAAGCTTTGAACCCTGTGGCTTATAAAGCTGTGTGAATAATTTGTGGATTTTTAATGCAAATAGTTAAAAAAAACAACAACAACCAGGAACCCTAAAAAGGTGTGTTATTGTTAGAGCTATGGCGCCAACTTTTGGACGAGTTCACTCACTGCAGGTGCTTCTAGGTTAACGGCTAAAGTATTTCCTTACGTTTGATGCTTTGAATCGGAAGTACAAATGGCGTCCGTCTTCTAATCGTCCAAAGCATTTCTACTCGTATTAACTCTCCAAACAACGTTTGTAAGTTTTACAATATAACTAAAACAATACCTACTGACTAAACCGTACCATGTGTGAGGTTTGAGGGAGTGTTTTCATGCATATTTGTATCGTAAATTCCGGACTAGAAGCTAATACTTTATTACTAAGCTTTGAACCCTGTGGCTTATAAAGTTGTGTGAATAATTCATGGATTTTTATTGCAAATAGTTAAAACAACAACAACCAGGAACACTAAAAAGGTGGTTTATTGTTTGAGCTATGGCACCAACTTTTGGACGAGTTCACCCACTGCAGGTGCTTCTAGGTTAACGGCTACAGTATTTCCTTCCACTTAATGCTTTGAATCGGAAGTACAAATGCCGTTCCGTCTTCTAATCATCCATAGAATTTCTACTCGTATTAACTCTCCAAAAACGTTTGTAAGTTTTACAATATAACTAAAACAATACCTACTGACTAAACCGTACCATGTGTGAGGTTTGAGGGAGTGTTTTCATGCATATTTGTACGCGCTATCATAATGTAATGAAGCTGTTTACGAGTGTATGTGTTAGTATTATTAACTTACAATGGTATTCTTTTTGTATTGTTTCAGTTTCACAAATTCCTCAGTAAATTCCCCAAAACGTCTTTGTGGTGTTATCTATTTAGCTGATTGGAGAGCTAGCTTCCGCAGCTAGTGGGTCAGTGGCAATGACTTCTGTTTTGTTTGATCAGCCGTTTTACTGCCGTGTTAAAGACACCGTTTGGAAACAATTAAGGTATATAAATAAACATTTATAAAATATTGCTGTGTAATTAACTCATTTCACAACGTATATATCTGCTTCTTATAGTCCGGTGTGGCTAATATATGGAAACATATTTTTTTCTTATAAAATTTACTGTCTGGGGCTTGTATACCGGTGCACTCTATAGTTTGTAAAAGACAGAAGTTGACAAATGAGTAGAAAATAAAATGTTCCACTGCTCTTGACTTTGACTTCTCGCCCACACGTTCTTGGGAACAGACGTCCAAGCTAGAGATGCGTGGTTTGCAGTCTCATCCGCGGAGTCCGCGGATAAACCGAGGGTCTATCCGCGGAGTCCGCGGATAAACCGAGGGTCTGGCGGGTGACATGACGAAAAAATAGTTTTTAATTACATTCGGGCGGGTGGCGGTTGAACCATTCGGAAATATTTAAAATACATGGTTCTTGGATCGGTATCCTTTACCATTCAAAGAGCCATTTAAGACCCGTGTCACAATCCGAAGAAGACAATTGGAGACGCTAATATTCTCTGGAATCACTGCTGGCAGTCACCCAGTTAATAAGTATTAGGGCGTGCTATGAAGCCATTGGCTTTGTCGCCTTCTATAACATATACGATCTGCTTGTCAGTCCAGCATCATGTTGTGTGTGGCTTCCGCGGCAACATGCACACGACTGCAAGGCATACTGGGTGACACAGAGTACACTAATGGTTGTGATATAAACAATTTTAACACTCTTAGTAATATGCGCCACGCTGTGAAGCCACACCAAACAAGATTGACAAAGACATTTCGGGAGAACATCCTCCCAGTAACACAACATAAACGCAACACAACAAATACCCAGAATCATTTGTATCCATGATACTTCCTGACTATTTTATACACCCCGCTAGCAGCAAACCCCCCCCCGTGTGTCGGTAAGGTGGGCGGGGTTGGGGGCGCGGGGGTGTAAAATATATTCAGGAAGTATCACGGATACAAAGGATTATGGGTATTTGTTGTGTTGCGTTTATGTTGTGTTACTGTGAGGATGTTCTACCGAAATGTGTTTGTCAATCTTGTTTGGTGTGGCTTCACAGCGTGGCGCATATTAGTAAGTGTTAAAGTTGTTTATATCACAACCATCAGTGTACTCTGTATCACCCAGTATGCCTTTCAATCTTGTACGTGTGATTGCGGAAGCTGCACACAACATGTTGCCGGACTAACAATCGGTTTGTACATGTTGTTGAAGGTGTCAAAGGCAATGGTTTCACAGCACGCCCATTTTCTTGTCATTAAGATAAACGCCAATGGATATTCGGGAGAACGTTAGCGGCTCCCATTGTCTTCATTACTCAGTGAAACGGGTTTAAATAGCTCTGTGAGTGGTAAAGGTGGCGGACCTCTGATGTATTTCAGCGGGCGGGCGGTTGCGGTTCTGATAAAATGTTGGTTCGGGTGGACGGCGGGTGGATGACAACGTTGGTGATGTGGTTGCGGATGATATAATTGCCTATCCGCACATCTCTAGTCCAAGCACAATATCCGCAAATTGTTTGCTTACTTCTCAATTTTCCAACGCATTAATCCGGGTCGGGAAATGTTGACTTTGATTGTACAAAATCCTTGAAACTGCCACAAATGCGCCAGTACTGAGACCGACTGGAGCCAATTTTACTTCGGTAAAGACTGCAGCATGTATGATGTCGCATTAGACATTTTTTTTTTGTAGTATTAACTACTGGATAAAAAGGTCTGATTTGACAAAAAATAATCCAAATTGGGCATACTACCTTGCAGTGTAAATGTCGCACTAAACTTGTTTGAATATGCAACGGAGTTAATACAGGATAAAAGAATAAAAGGTGTATGTTTCATTAGTCAGTAGACAACAATTACAAATAACGGTAGATCACATGATTTCAAAACAGCATCGATCTCATTCATTCAGATCATCCACCAAAAAATGTTAGTGTGTAAAATGAATTGGCAGCAATGTTTAGGATAAACACACTGACTGTATTTCAACACAAACATAACGCTCAAATGTTCTAATCATATTTTAATACTACAAACATATGTTTAAGTGCAAAGAATGGTGCAGGAACATCTACTGTTTCAAGCAAATACCGTATTTCCCTGAATATCTGCCGTGCAATGTTATATGCGCCTGCCTTGAATTACTGCCGGGTAAACCTCGCTCCCCTAATTTATTAACCCACACTTTTACCGCCGGGTCAAATTCGTGACTTCACTCGTGACGCTTCCCCTGCCGTCATTTTCAAAATGGCGGAGGAGTTATTCTTTTCCTTTTACTATGTGTAAACCAGTGGTCTTGTTCCACAGCCATACAGATCACACTGATGGTTGTGATATAAACCAATTTTAACTCTCTTACTAATATGCGCCACACTCTGTGAACCCTAACCAAACATGAATAACAAACACATTTCTGGAGAACATTGGCTCTGTAACACATTATAAACGCAACATAAGAATTACCCAGAACTCCAATGCATCCATGACTCTTGGCTATATTATACGCCTGCTAGCAACAAACCCCCCCCCCCCCCCCCCCTCTCCGTATAGCCAAGAGTCATGGATACATTGAAATTCTGGGTAATTCTTATTTTACAGAGCTCTGTAATGTGTTACAGAGCCAATATTCTCCAGAAATGTGTTTGTTTTTCTTGTTTGGTTAGGGTTCACAGAGTGTGGCGCATATTTGTAAGAGTTTTAAAGTTGTTTATATCACAACCATCAGTGTAAACGGTATTGCTGTTGACCAAGTATGCATTGCAATCTTGCATGAGAAACTGTGAAATGCATGTGTCCTACCGGCACGCAGATAGCATGGTCCAAAGACGGGTGCGATGTCATTTTGTAGAGCATCGGTTCCCAATCACCGGGTTCTGGTCGCAGAATAATTGTTTAATAATTTTTATCCATTGCTTTCCTCCTCTCTAAGGTTCTCATAATCATTATTGTCACAGACGTCCCACTGGATCATTATTGTCACCGATGTCCCACTGGGTGTGAGTTTTCCTTGCCCTTATGTGGGCCTACCGAGGATGTCGTGGTGGTTTGTGCAGCCCTTTGAGACACTAGTGATTTAGGGCTATATAAGTAAACATTGATTGATTGATTGATTGATTTTTATCACACTCAATTTTCTACTGCAAAATCTCATTTCAGTAGGCTTATAAACATCATTATAGCACAACTGAGATGCAAATTCAAAACAAGTCACTGTGTAGTTAGTATTAACATTAATAGTCAACCTGTTTTACTCAAATAGCGATGTTTTCAATGATCATAGTAGCCACAAGTGTCATTCAAAAACATTAGAACATTACCAAAATCACCAAATAGCGGTGAAAAGCTACTAGCGCTAGCTTATTAGCATGTAGCGGTCTCGTCCCACGTAGCTAAACAAGTTGAAATGTGTGTACGGTCAACATTTGCATGAGAGACAAGAGCATGGAAACTGGGACTTCATAGAAAAAACCCCAATAATTTTAGTAATTAGACTCAATGTGTGCATGGAAACCTACTGAGCGACTGGGATGTTGAGGCCAGGTTCAGTCTTACAACTTTCCAGTTACTGGATGATCCTCCCTCCCACCCAAAAGTAGTAAAACAACAACATGTGCAACGCTTAAGAGTTAAAATTGCTTAAGGAAGCTCTCTTTTGTTTACTGAAACGAGCCAAACCTGCTGGACTTCAGGTATAACGTGGACCCAAGCAAGGTTCTCGTCCTTATTTTAGTATTATTGACCTAAGCTTTCTCAGGTTCACTTGTCACAACGAAGCGTATTTTATTGGATGTAAAAGACGGGCTATTGCATATATGGTCTACCTTAACCTCTAGCTCAGGGGTCACCAACCTTTTTGAAACCAAGAGCTACTTCTTGGGTACTGATTAATGCGAAGGGCTACCAGTTTGATACACACTTAAATACATTGCCAGAAATAGCCAATTTGCTCAATTTACTTTTAACTCTGTTATTATTAATAATTAATTATATTTATCTTTGTGGAAACTGATCATATTAACGATTTCCCACAGTAAATATAAATAGAAACAGATAAATACCAATATGCAACACTTTATTTTCATATTTTCTCTAAGTGCACATTTTTCAAATTTATCATTTTCAAATGATCACTTCTAAGACAGTCTTGTGAAATCACAATATCTCATTTTAACTTGCTAGCCACTAACATTTTTAACAAATCATGAATTACTTTCCTTTTAAGTAAGGTTTTTTAAAAAAATGATGGAAAAAAAAAATAATTGAACGGTTTAAAAGAGGAGAAAACAAGAAAAAAATGAAAATTAAATTTTTAAACATAGTTTATCTTCAATTTCGACTCTTTAAAATTCAAAACTCAACCGAAAAAAAAGAAGAGAAAAACTAGCTAATTCGAATCTTTTTGAAAAAATTTAAAAAATAATTTATGGAACATCACTAGTCATTTTTCCTGATTAAGATTATTTTTAGAATTTTGATGACATGTTTTAAATAGGTTAAAATCCAATCTGCACTTTGTTAGAATATATAACAAATTGGACCAAGCTATATTTCTAACAAAGACAAATCATTATTTCTTCGAGATTTTCTAGAACAAAAAATTTAAAAGAAATTCAAAAGACTTTGAAATAAGATAGAAATCTGATTTTACAGATTTTCTAGATTTGCCAGAATATTTTTCTGGAATTTTAATCATAATAGTTTTATTTCACAAATATTATTCGACGAAAAAACAGAACCTAAAATGAAAAAAAAAATAAAAATGTATTTACTATTCTTTACAATGAAAAAATAAATTTACTTGAACATTAATTTAAATTGTCAGGAAAGAAGAAGGAATTTAAAAGGTAAAAAGATATTTACATTTAAAAATCCTAAAATCATTTTTAAGGTTGTATTTTTGCTCTAAAATTGTCTTTCTGAAAGTTATAAGATGCAAAGAAAAAAAATTACTTAATTTATGTAAACAAGGGAAGACCAAGTCTTTATAATATTTTCTTGGATTTTCAAATTCTATTTGAGTTTTGTCTCTCTTAGAATTAAAAATGTCGAGCAAAGCGAGACCAGCTTGCTAGTAAATAAATAAAATTTAAAAAATAGCGGCAGCTCACAGGAAGTAGTATTTGCCATTAAATTGAATGTGCCTGTCTTGTCTTCTGTTGAGCTCTACACAGTGTTTATACTGTAAGTATTGTACTTGTCTCACAACAGCTGTTTGTTGCAAAATAAATACCGTAAATTCTCGACTAAAAGCCGATACTTTATTACTAAGCTTTGAACCCCTTGGTTTATAAAGCTGTGTGAATAATTTATGGATTTTTAATGCAAATAGTTAAAAAAAAAACAAGAACAACCAGGAACACTAAAAAGGTGTGTTATTGTTTGAGCTATGGCTCCAACTTTTGGAGGAGTTCACTCACTGCAGGTGCTTCTAGGTTAACGGCTACATTATTTCCTTCCACTTAATGCTTTGAATCGGAAGTACAAATGCCGTTCCGTCATTTAATCGTCCATAGAATTTCTACTCGTATTAACTCTCCAAACAACGTTTATAAGTTTTACAATATAACTAAAACAATACCTACTGACTAAACCGTACCATGTGTGAGGTTTGAGGGAGTGTTTTCATGCATATTTGTACCGTAAATTCCAGACTAGAAGCTAATACTTTATTACTAACCTTTGAACCCTGTGGCTTATAAAGTTGTGTGACTAATTTATGGATTTTTATTGCAAATAGTTAAAAAAACAACAACCAGGAACACTAAAAAGGTGTGTTATTGTTTGAGCTAAGCGCCAACTTTTGGACGAGTTCACTCACTGCAAGTGCTTCTAGGTTAACGGCTACAGTATTTACTTCCGTTTAATGCTTTGAATCGGAAGTACAAATATCAAAGCAAGACCAGCTTGCTAGTAAAAAAATAAAATTTAAAAAATAGCGGCAGCTCACTGGTAAGCGCTGCTATTTGAGCTATTTTTAGAACAGGCCCGCGGGCGACTCATCTGGTCCTTACGGGCTACCTGGTGCCCGCGGGAACCGCGTTGGTGACCCCTGCTCTACTGTATAATGTTCATGACTAAAACCGATTAATTGTAATCCCAGGATGGCCTCACTCTATGCAGTCCTATTGTCTTGTATAAAGCAGCCAATTTATACCTCACACCTTTTAAATGGTAATCTTTCCCCAATCAAGAGAATGTATGCCATGTGCCCCCACCTTTTAAGTACATGAACCTGGCAGCTTTCCATTCTACCCCCACCCTCCTCCGCCTCAGAAAGGCTTAAAGGCTTCATTATGCTACAAAGAAGTCGCTACGCCGGCCCTTCGGACGGCGCCTTGATCCTGTTAGAGCTCTTTGGTGGGGGCTCAGCGCCTGACTTGCAATTTCCTGCCAAAACTCTCGAGGGCAGCGTTGAGCTTCTTGTGTGGTTGTAATGAACAATGGCGATTGAAGCGACGACCAGGTTGACGTTACTGACTATGTTTCCATACACTAAATTAGTCTGATTTCTCAACGTGTGGCTCTAAATAAGCATCCTACAACCCATGGAAACACATTAGTCCGATCGTGTTTGGCTTTTGAAAAGTTGGACTTACACACCTGGGTTATGCAATTGAAAACCCGAACTTTCGAGGGGATATAACCCGGAAGCAGATACCATTCAACAAAAACATAAGCAAGAACCGGAATAAAGAGCAGTCTGCTTATTTACTTAAAAAATTTAAAGGGGAACATTATCATCAGACCCAGGGACGTGCACATGATTATAGAGGGGCAGGGGCTCAAAGTCAGAAAAGGGCAGGATTTTTTTTGGGGTCCTTTACACAATATGGAAATTAATGTAAAATAAAATTTGCTAATAGGAAGCTAACTACTTAGCTATGTGTCCTTTGTAGGTAAAAGTGATTGCCATTTCTTTTGTGTCAACAAATTATTGTCATAATGAGTTAATTCACATTATCATAGGCTTGGAAGACATGAAAAGCAACAAAACACTGGTTTATTATTAGGCTATTTATTGTTAAAGATAAGCACTTTAATATTGAACAGTGCAACATGAACTTCGAAAATAAATAAATACCCAAATGGAAAAAACTTCAATGTGAAAATCTGTCCTTCTTCCCTTAACTTAATGAAAACACCATCAAGTTGTAACTTATGGTCTTTCTCACTTAATGCTCAGACTAAACAACTGAAACGCAATACAACTTTATATCTAAACCTCTACTGTGAGAGAAATGTGATCCGCCGTAAACACAGTACATTTTATTTTGAAAATTCACCCAGTGTTTTATTTTGTATTTTGTACACTGCCCCGCACGATCCGCTCTGCTCTGAGCGGAATTGATGTGCCGTGCTCAATTGATGCGCTGTGCTCCGACGTCCGGCAAAAACAGGAGCTGACACATTGAATAATAGAATAATAAAGCGTTTTTTCTGAAATATTACCCGTATTAGATGCTGAATAAGTGGACGGCGACTAGACCATAAGTCACAGGTTCAAGTTGCTCCACTGTCACGTCTCCTCAGGCCGCAGTTGGCTCTCTCTCCTCTCTCTCACTCACTCACTCGCTCTCTCTCTCTCTGGCGGAAGCGCAGGCTCAAACAACCCGGTATCACAAGAAAACGTGGAGTTTTTGTAGCGCTGTTTTTTTGGTTTGTTTTGTTTTTTACATCCCTAACAGGAATTTATGAATGTTGTTTAAAGAAAAAAACACACACACAGGCAGAAGGTTTTTGATTGATTGATTGATACTTTTATTAGTAGATTGCACAGTTCAGTACATATTCCGTACAATTGACCACTAAATGTTAACACCCGAATAAGTTTTTCAACTTGTTTAAGTCGGGGTCTACGTTAATCAATTCATGGTAGGGCACTTTTTAAGACGAGGCAAAAAAGGGCAGGGGCTCAAGCACCCATAGGGCCCTATGTGTGCACGTGCCGGACCAGACCTATGTTAGCGTCATTATATACCTTGATGTTGCAGAAAAAAGACCATATGTTTTTTTAACCGATTCCTGAACTCTAAAAGGGTGAATTTGGCGATTGAAACGCCTTTCAATTGTTCGCTGTCGGACAATGACCTTTCACCCGTGACGTCAAAACAGGAAGCAATCCGCCATTTTCTCAAACACATTACACACACCAAGTCAAATCAGCTCTGTTCTTTTCCGTTTTTTCGACTGTTTTCCGTACCTTGGAGACGTCATTCCTCGTCGGTGTGTTGTCGGAGGGTGTAACAACACGAACAGGGACGGATTCAAGTTGACTTACGTTGAGTGTGCTAATCAGACATATCAATGGTCACGGCATGCTGATCGATGCTAACATGCTATTTAGGCTAGCTGTATGTACATACTGCATCATTATGCCTCATGTGTAGCTTTATTTGCATCCAGCCTTTCACTGGACCCACATTTAATGCCAAACAAACACATACCAATCGACAGATTCAAGTTGCACCAGTGGTCAAAATATGTGAAAGTCCCTCACACACTTTACCGACGATAGCGATGCTACGACAGAGATATGTGGATATCCTGTGACACTTAAAGCAGATGCATTTCCAAAGTTAAAGTCAACGAAATCACAAAGGTGAGTTTTGTTGATGTCATTGACTTATGTACTAATCAGACATATTTGCGCACGGCATGATTGCCAGCTAATCAATGCTAACATGCTATTTAGGCTAGCTGTATGTACATATTGCATCATTATGCCTCATTTGTAGCTATATTTGCATCCAGCCTTTCCCTCCACCCACATTTAATGCCAAACATATACATACCAATCGTTGGTTGGAAGGCGATCGCCGTATTCGTCCTTGCTTCTCCTGTTCCGCTGTCTGTCGTTATATAGCTCAATAGCTTCAGTTTCTTTTTCAATTTCGTTTTCGCTATCTTCCTCCACACTCCAACCATCCTTTTCAATACATGCGTAATCTGTTGAATCGCTTAAGCCGCTGAAATCCGAGCTACTATGCTATACCTTTCTGTGCTATCCGCTATATTTGTTTGTGGTGATGTCACGCAGTGACGTCACAGGAAAATAGACGGGTGGCTATAACCCATCCATCCATCCATTCATCCATCCATCATCTTCCGCTTATCCGAGGTCGGGTCGCGGGGGCAGCAGCCTAAGCAGGGAAGCCCAGACTTCCCTCTCTCCAGCCACTTCGTCTAGCTCTTCCCGGGGGATCCCGAGGGGTTCCCAGGCCTGCCGGGAGACATAGTCTTCCCAACGTGTCCTGGGTCTTCCCCGTGGCCTCCTACCAGCTGGACGTGCCCTAAACACATCCCTTGGGAGGCGTTTGGGTGGCATCCTGACCAGATGCCCTAACCACCTCATCTGGCTCCTCTCGATGTGGAGGAGCAGCGGCTTTACTTTGAGTTCCTCCCGGACGGAAGAGCTTCTCACCCTATCTCTAAGGGAGAGCCCCGCCACCCGGCAGAGGAAACTCATTTTGGCCGCTTGTACCCGTGATTTTATCCTTTCGGTCATGACCCAAAGTTCATGACCATAGGTGAGGATGGGAACGTAGATCGACCGGTAAATTGAGAGCTTTGCCTTCCGGCTCAGCTCCTTCTTCACCACAACGGATCGATACAACGTCCGCATTACTGAAGACGCCGCACCGATCCGCCTGTCGATCTCACGATCCACTATTCCCCCACTCGTGAACAAGACTCCAATGTACTTGAACTCCTCCACTTGGGGCAGGGTCTCCTCCCCAACCCGGAGATGGTACTCCACCCTTTTCCGGGCGAGAACCATGGACTCGGACTTGGTGGCTATAACGATGGTTAAAATCACGCACTTTAAAGCCGTTTTTCGGGATATTGCGTGATGGGTAACATTTTGAAAAAAACTTCGAAAAATAAAATAAGCCACTGGAAACTGATTTTTATTGGTTTTAACCCTTCTGAAATTGTGATAATGTTCCCCTTTAAAGAACGGAACATTTTGAAGGGCATCTATGGAAGAAAATTCCTGAACACAATTTAAGTAGGTATATTACAAAGCAAAGACAAAGGTGTATACAAATATCTTTACAACTGATTAGCAATACTTCTATCTTTCGCACCACTGATAAATTTGTTTAAGACAACAGCAACCCTCATTTAAAGCGGAACGAACAGTCTTTTGCTTCGGACTTAAAACTCCTCCCATCCATCCGCACAGCCTATTGAATGAACTTCGAGACATTCCAATGTTTTCGTTCCCTTCACCGCCCCGAAAATTACTTCAAAACAACTCGCTTCCGCCAGTCTGTGCTACGGACCCGCATTAAAGAACGACTTGTGAGGAGGTAAAAAGTTGCCTTGTTTTGGTGTGGCGTCATAGGTCAGCCGGAAAAGCAATCCCAGTAGGCACAAGACAATGCTGAGAATTTGTTGAATTAGGTATTGACCTTGGGCACGTATAACTCAAGGTTGGAACAACATGCTTTTTGACGACGTTTATTCAATGTCATGTTCTGACGTTGTTTCTGAAATGTAGTCATTTTCCAACCAACAACGTGGATCCAAATTTAGACAACTATTTTGCAACGTTATTTCAAAGTCAGTTTTAAAGGACATACCGTATTTCCTTGAATAGCCGCCGGGGCGCTAATTAATTTAAAACCTCTTCTCACTCCTGCGCTTATTCAAGGCATGCGGTAAAAGTAAGCAGGCGCTAATAATTTTGAAACCTCTTCTCACCCCTGCGCTTACCAATGACATGCAGTAAAAAAAAAAAGATTTTAAATAAAAAAATAAAATGAAATTAATAAAAGATTATTCTGCGGTTAGGGACCACTGCTCTACAACATGTCATCGCCCGCCTTTACACCATGCTACCAGCGTGCCGGCCGGACATATGCATATCGCTGCTCCTCCTACAAGACTGCAAGGCATATAATCAACAGCCATACCGGTTACAGTGAAGGTTGTGATATAAACAACTTTAACACTCTTACTAATATGCGCCACACTGTGAACCCTAACCAAACAAGAATAACAAACACATTTCTGAAGAACATCGGCTCTGTACACATAAACGCAACATAACAAATACCCAGAATGCCATGCATCCATGACTCTTGACTTTACTATACACGCGCCCCCAACCCCGCCCACCTCAACCGACGCACGGAGGGGGGATTTGGTGCTAGTGGGGTGTATAATATAGCCAAGAGTCATGGATGCATGGCATTCTGGGTAATTGTTATGTTGCGTTTATAATGTGTTACAGAGCTGATGTTCTCCCGAAATGTGTTTGTCAGTCTTGTTTGGTGTGGGTTCACAGAGTGTAGCGCATATTAGTAAGAGTGTTAAAGTTGGTTTATATCACAACCTTCAGTGTGGGTTCTTCCGAGGATGTTGTAGTCGTAATGATTTGTGCAGTCCTTTGAGACATTTGTGATTTGGGGCTATATAAATAAACATTGATTGATTGATCATTGATTGATCTGTATGGCTGTTGAACAAGACCCCTGGTTTACACATAGTACAAGCAATAAAAAAAACTCCTCCGCCATTTTAAAAATGACGACAGGGGACGCGTCACGTCACAAATTTGACCCGGCGGTAATGGTAAGCATGCGCTAATAATTTTGGGAAGCGAGTTTGACCCGGCAGTAATTCAAAGCACAGGCGCATATTACATGCTATGCGGCAATTCAAGGAAATACGGTAAATGTAAAATCGTCGTATCAGTCAGGGGCGGCATGGCGCAGTGGGTAGAGCGGCCGTGCCAGAAACCTGAGGGTTGCAGGTTCGCTTCCCACCTATTGACATCCAAAAAAGTGCTGCCGTTGTGTCCTTGGGCTCACACTGGTGAATGAATGATGAATGAATGATTGGTGGTGGTCGGAGGGGCCGTAGGCGCAAACTGGCAGCCACGCTTTCGTCAGTCTACCCCAGGGCAGCTGTGGCTACCGATGTAGCTTACCACCACCAGGTGTGAATGAATGATGGGTTCCGACTTCTCTGTGAGCGCTTTGAGTATCTAACAATAGAAAAGCGCGATATGAATCTAATCCATTATTATTATTATTATTATTACGTGTCCATGCACTAAATTAGTCCGATTTCTGTAAAAGTTTGGCTCTAAATAGGCCTCCTACAGCCCATGGAAACCTCTTAATCCGATCGTGTTCAGTTTTTAAAAAATTGGACTAACACACCTGGATTATGCGATTAAAAACCAGGTATCGAGAGGGCGTAGGACCCTTCATTTTTGCGAACCTGCGGGATACAACCCGGAAGCAGATACCATTCAATAAAAACATCAGCAACAACTGTAATGAAGGGGAGACTGTCTATTTGCTTCACTAATTCAAAGAACGGCACATTTTTAAGTGCGGATATTTATTTAAGAAGGTAGTTAAGAAATTGGAGAATGTCGGCTTAATTCAGACTTCCGAACAAAATATAAATGAGATGAAAGAGAAGCAGGTATATTACAAGGCAAATAAGAAAGTGTATACAAAACCTTTCCACGCTGCATTTGTGCACTCCAAACTGGTTAACAATAACGCTGTATTCCCAAAACTGGCAAGATCGTTCAAAACAGTCGCAAGCTTCATCTGGAACAGTATCAGTCTGGGCACGAACGGTCTTTTCCTTCAAATTTAAAACTCTTTCCATCAATCCACAGAGCATTTTGAATCAACTCCGAGAAATTCGAGAGTTTCCATGATTCACCGCCTGAAATATCCTACGATATACCTCTCTTCCGCCAGTCTTTCTATGCTTCGGTCCTGCTTCCTCTCCGAGACCTTCTTGGTAGTAGCGTCATGTCTGTAGCACAAACTAAAATAATTTCTTGATGCTGTCTGCTTTTTAACATCAACATAGCTATGAGAGACTAGTATTTGTCATCAGTGCCGATGCTACAGTGGACATTAGGGACTACAGAGCTAGGCTAATGACTTTTAAGAATCCACAGATGTCTGGTGTGACACTATAGGTCAGGGGTCGGGAACCTTTTTGGCTGAGAGTGCCATGAAAGCCAAATATTTTAAAATGTATTTCCGTGAGAGCCATATAATAGTTTTTAACAATGAATGTAACTACAGTCCTGCATTTTTTTTAGTAAGACCAACATTTTTAGAGTATTGTAGGTCTCTTATTCTTTTTAATAACATTGTTATTCTGAAGCTAACCAAGAATAAATCAAATACTTCTTATCATGAATGCGACTTCTTGAACAGGTGCGGTAGAAAGCGGATATTTTGACTCTGTGATTACCAGCGTAATTAGGTAGGTAGGTAAGTATTGTTATTGCCCAAATACAACACAACTTTGTTGATTGACTGATTGATTTGATTAGACAAACAAACAGTGTTTAGGGTCACAGAACAGCTATGGGGAGAAAAAAAAAACTCCAGAGCAAAGCATTTATACGTATCACAACATACATCTCCAGACTTGCAACAGATGGGAGGGAGTGGGGGGCTACGGTGGTGGGCTGCAGCTCTTCAGGCACTGCCCAGTTGTCCATCACCCCTAAGGGATTCGCGTCAAGGGCGTTGGATGAATTATTCATTACTTATCGTGTTAAGCAATGTCAGCTGAGATTTATCTTGAGAGCCATATGCAGTCATCAAAAGAGCCACATCCGGCTCTAGAGCCATAGGTTCATTACCCCTGCTATAGGTCAACAGGAAAAGCAATACATTCATGTGTACTAAAAGGAAATACGCGCATGATCAGTATAATGTGCATGGACACTCGGACTTAACATGTACAAACCCCGTTTCCATATGAGTTGGGAAAATTGTGTTTGATGTAAATATAAACGGAATACAATGATTTGCAAATCATTTTCAACCCATATTCAGTTGAATATACTACAAAGACAACATATTTGATGTTCAAACTGATAAAGAAGTTGGGAAAGGTGGCAATAAATACTGATAAATTTGAGGTAAGCTCATCAAACACTTATTTGGAATATCCAACAGGTGTGCAGGCTGATTGGGAACAGGTGGGTGCCATGATTGGGTATAAAAACAGCTTCCCAAAAAATGCTCAGTCTTACACAAGAAAGGATGGGGCGAGGTACACCCCTTTGTCCACAACTGCGTGAGCAAATAGTCAAACAGTTCAAGAACAACGTTTCTCAAAGTGCAATTGCAAGAAATTTAGGGATTTCAACATCTACGGTCCATAATATCATCAAAAGGTTCATAGAATCTGGAGAAATCACTCCACATAAGCGGCATGGCTGGAAACCAACATTGAATGACCGTGACCTTCGATCCTTCAGATTGCACTGTATCAAAAACCGACATCAATCTCTAAAGGATATCACCATATGGGCTCAGGAACACTTCAGAAAACCTCTGTTACTAAATACAGTTTGTCGCTACATCTGTAAGTGCAAGTTAAAGCTCTACTATGCAAAGCGAAAGCCATCTATCAACAACATCCAGAAACGCCGCCGGCTTCTCTGGGTCCGAAATCATCTAAGGTGGACTGACGCAAAGTGGAAAAGTGTTCTGTGGTCTGACGAGTCCACATTTCAAATTGTTTTTGGAAATATTCGACATCGTGTCATCCGGACCAAAGGGGAAGCGAACCATCCAGACTGTTATCGACGCAAAGTTCAAAAGCCAGCATCTGTGATGGTATGGGGGTGCATTAGTGGCCAAGGCATGGGTAACTTACACATCTGTGAAGGCACCATTAATGCTGAAAGGTACATACAGGTTTTGGAACAACATATGTTGCCATCTAAACGCCGTCTTTTTCATGGACGCCCCTGCTTATTTCAGCAAGACAATGCCAAGCCACTTTCAGCACGTGTTACAACAGCGTGGCTTCGTAAAAAAAGAGTGCGGGTACTTTCCTGGCCCGCCTGCAGTCCAGACCTGTCTCTCATCGAAAATGTGTGGCACATTATAAAGCGTAAAATACGACAGCGGAGACCCCAGACTGTTGAATGACTGAAGCTCTACATAAAACAAGAATGGAAAATAATTTCACTTTCAAAGCTTCAACAATTAGTTTCCTCAGTTCCCAAACGTTTATTGAGTGTTGTTAAAAGAAAAGGTGATGTAACACAGTGGTGAACATGCCCTTTCCCAACTACTTTGGCACATGTTGCAGCCATGAAATTCTAAGTTAATTATTATTTGCAAAAAAAACAAAAGTTTATGAGTTTGTAGTGCATTCAATTGAATATGGGTTGAACAGGATTTGCAAATCATTGTATTCCGTTTATATTTACATCTAACACAATTTCCCAACTCATATGGAAACCGGATTTGTAGGTGGGAAAAATACAAAAAAAACGGACTCAAAAGTCAATGTATCTTTGGTGAGGCTGCTTGACTGGCGTCAGGGTTTCTTTGGTTCCCTTGGATTTAGAAATGCTGCATTAACCGGAGCTGTGTGCTAAAAAAAACCCGACTGACGACAGGTCACGTTTACCTCAAGTTTAAGTCCAACATAAGTGTTACCACAACAGTATATGATATACTGCCATTATATATGATTGTGATATATGCCATCATATTATATATATAATATACAATATGAAGAACTGTTATAGGAGAGTTTGATATCATTATCAGATACTTTCATGATACAAGGATGTGATCGTCTTCCCTCCGACTCCTTTTTGTGGACGTCTTGCACTGTTAGGTGTGATTGTACATTTTTTTTAACAAAATGAATGTTGAATTGTTTGGTTTCACTAAATTTCCCAACTGATTTTCGAATGCGTGTTTACATTGTGGGACTTGGTCTGGAATATTTTGGGGACTTAGTCTGGAATATTTTGGGGATTTAGTCTTGAATATTTTTGGGACTTAATCTGGAATATATGTGCCAAATGTGGCACACACAAGATAACAACAGAAAGTTGTTACAACCATTAACAAACCAAAGCAGCTTCTCTAACTAAAAAGCTTTAAACATCTCTATACCAATTATCCATTCTGAATCAAATCATCCTTCAAAGAAATTGAGTCATGATTACATCCCTTCCGTTACATGTGTGTGTAGCATGTGTACATCAATTGCAATCATTGCACAGCGGTTACCATAGCAACATGAATGCAACCACGCTGCAGCTGTACCGCGGTCTCATTGTTCAACTGGTGGGGCATTTCACAATATCAAGACATCAATGATACAACATGACGGTGGTCAAATTGTTGCATAGATGTTGTTTTACAGACCATCCTCAAGCTGCTCTTCAGGAGATTTTATATATTCAATCCTCTGAAGAGCAGGGAACCTGTGAAACAGGCTTGTAGGGATGAAATAGCTTGTTTTTTTCCTGACCCAACGTGTGTGTGTGTGTGTGTATATATATATATATATATATATATATATATATATATATATATATATATATATATATATATATATATATATATACATATACATATATATATATATATATAAATCCATATATATGTATATATATATATATATATATATATATAAATCCATATATATGTATATATATATATATATATATATATATATACATGTGTGTGTGTGTGTGTGTGTGTGTGTGTGTGTGAAAAATCACAAGACTACTTCATCTCTACAGAACTGTTTCATGAGGGGTTCCCTTAATTGTCAGGACACACACATATATTCTCCCGTCCAAAGGCAAAACCTAGTAACTCACGTCTGGCTAATTTTGAGAAAACAAAGGAAAACCAATCTATCTTGATGCTGTCTTACAAAGATCTACAAAGTCATCAAACGTATAGATGTTTTCTTGAGCTTTCATTTTCTTGCCGATTGAGCCATGGATTGAATCTGCTCTCATGAACGTGTGCCCTTTCTCCAGATATTTTATCACAATCTCAGGTGGGCCCCATTCTGCGTTTGCACATTGGACAAGCGCCGTGTACAGCGTCCAGTTTTTATTTTGACCTCCACAGTTATCTGCCCAAAAGAGTATGCAATGGGAAGAATCAAGAACAATACATTTAATGAAGGCGCTTGCAACGTCCTGGGCCAATCTTCCAAATATCCCCTCGTGCCATAATATCACATAATCAGGCTGACCGTCGGCCCCCATTCGTGCAAATGTCTCATTAAAGACAATAAGGCAACTGACAAAGAAGCTCCGATTGGTCCCTTGAAATACTAGGTTTTTCTGTTGTATCTACACGGTTATGTGGTAGTTGCTAGGTCCTGCCATGCGCGTAACAGCTTACTTACGGAACAAATTACAATATCACATGCACTAATGTAAAGCATATCACCTAGGAACTCCAAAATTATTATCAGCTCAGTTTTTGACCAAAATTGAGTTACTGGGTTTTGCCTTTGGACGGGAGTATTGGGCTCTACCACGGTATCGAGCACTATTCTCTGGATAATCTAATTAAGACATATATATATATATATACATATATATATATATACCGAAGCGGTGATGTTTGCATATACATCAACAACAACTGGTGCAACAATGGGAAGATTGTCTCATGTTACTGCTCTCCCGATGTAGAACTATTAACTGTAAAATGCAGGCCACACACACATTCACACACTGATGGAGGGAGCTGCCATGCAAGGCGCCAACCAGCACCCATCAGGAGCAAGGGTGAAGTGTCTTGCTCAGGACACAACGGACGTGACGAGGTTGGTACTAGGTGGGAATTGAACCAGGGACGCTCGGGTTGCGCACGGCCACTCTCCCCACTGCGCCACGCCGTCCCAAGTACAGACTCCGTTTCCATATGAGTTGGGAAATTGTGTTAGATGTAAACATAAACGGAATACAATGATTTGCAAATCCTTTTCAACCCATATTCAATTGAATGTACTACAAAGAAAATATATTTGATGTTCAAACTCATTAACTTTATTTTTTTTTTGCAAATAATAATGAACGTAGAATTTCATGGCTGCAACACGTGCCAAAGTAGTTGGGAAAGGGCATGTTCACCACTGTGTTGCATCACATTTTCTTTTAACAACACTCAATAAACGTTTGGGAACTGAGGAAACTAATTGTTGAAGCTTTGAAAGTGGAATTCTTTACTATTCTTACTTGATGTAGAGCTTAAGTTGTTCAACAGTCCGGGGTCTTGTTGTCGTATTTTACGCTTCATAATGCGCCACACATTTTCGATGGGAGACATGTCTAGACTGCAAGCGGGCCAGGAAAGTACCCGCACTCTTTTACTACCAAGCCACGCTGTTGTAACACGTGGCTTGGCATTGTCTTGCTGAAATAAGCAGGAGCGTCCATGATAACGTTGCTTGGATGACAACATATGTTGCTCCAAAACCTGTATGGACCATTCAGCATTAATGGTGCCTTCACAGATGTGTAAGTTACCCATGCCTTGGGCTCTAATACACCCCCATACCATCACAGATGCTGGCTTTTGAACTTTGAGCCTATAACAATCCGGATGGTTATTTTCCTCTTTGTTCCGGATGACACCACGCCCACAGTTTCCAAATATAATTTGAAATGTGGACTCGTCAGACCACAGAACACTTTTCCACTTTGCATCAGTCCATCTTAGATGAGCTCGGGCCCAGCGAAGCCGGCGGCGTTCCTCGGTGTTGTTGATAAATGGCTTTGGCTTTGCATAGTAGAGTTTTAACTTGCACTTACAGAAGTAGCAACCAACTGTAGTTACTGACAGTGGTTTTATGAAGTGTTCCTGGGCCTATGTGGTGATATCCTTTACACACTGATGTCGGTTTTTGATGCAGTACCGCCTGAGGGCTCAAACGTCCGTAATATCATCGCTTACGTGCAGTGATTTCTCCAGATCCTCTGAACCTTTTGATGATTTTACGGACCGTAGATGGTAAAATCCCTAAATTCCTTGCAATAGCTCGTTGAGAAATGTTGTTCTAAAACTGTTCGACAATTTGCTCACAAAGTGGTGACCCTCTCCCCATCCTTGTTTGTGAATTACTTATCATTTCATGGAAGCTGCTTTTATACCAAATCATGGGACCCACCTGTTCACAATTAGCCTGCACACCTGTGGGATGTTCCAAATAAGTGTTTGATGAGCATTCCTCAACTTTATCGGTATTTATGGCCACCTTTCCGAACTTCTTTGTCACGTGTTGCTGGCATCAAATTCTAAACGTAATGATTATTTGCAAAAAAAAAAAATGTTTATCAGTTTTAACATCAAAAATGTTGTAGCATATTCAACTGAATATGGGTTGAAAATGATTTGCAAATCATTTTATTCCGGGTATATTTACATCTAACACAAATTCCCAACTCATATGGAAACGAGGTTTGTATATACACATATACTGTATATACACATATACACATGTGTATACATATATATATACACACACACACATATATATATACATATATATATATATATATATATATATATATATATATATATACATACACACACACACACTCACACATTTCCTTGAATTGCCGCATATAGTATGTGCCTGCCTTGAATTACTGCCGGGTTAAACTCGCTTCCCAAAATAATTAGCGCATGCTTAGTATTACCGCCTGTTCAAACTCGTGACATCACGAGTGACACTTCCCCTGTCATCATTTTCAAAAGGGAGGAGGCTGATTTCAATACCGGTAATTTGAAATCGCATAAAGGGAAACAGATTAAGAGCTATATAGTAGGATTTAAGGTCCAGGCTTACATCACACTCAAATGTTTACTGCATACCTTTGGTAAGTGCCGGAGTGAGAAGAAATTTTAAAATAATTAGCGCATGCTTACTTTTACCGCATGCCTTTAGTAAGCGCAGGAGTGAGAAGAGGTTTTAAATTAATTAGCGCCCCAGCGGCAATTCAAGGAAATACGGTATATGCGCATACACATTTATACATGGACACACATCCATCCATCCATCCATTTTCTACCGCTTATTCCCTCTCGGGGTTGCGGGGGGCGCTGGCGCCTATCTCAGCTACAATCGGGCGGAAGGCGGAGTACACCCTGGACAAGTCGCCACCTCATCGCACGGCCAACACAGATAGACAGACAACATTCACACTCACATTCACACACTAGGGCCAATTTAGTGTTGCCAATCAACCTATCCCCAGGTGCATGTCTTTGGAAGTGGGAGGAAGCCGGAGTACCCGGAGGGAACCCACGCAGTCACGGGGAGAACATGCAAACTTCACACAGAAAGATCCTGAGCCTGGATTTGAACCCAGGACTGCAGGAACTAGACACACATATATTTACTATATTGACAAAAGTATTTGTCCACCTGCCTTTACTCACATATGAACTTGAAGTGCCATGCCATTCCTAACCCATAGCACCTTTTGGAGCTATTACTGCTTAAACTCTTCTGGTAAGGCTGCGGAGTGTGTTTATCAGAATTTTCGACCAGTTTTCCAAAAGCGCATTGGTGAGGTCACACACTGATGTTGGTCGAGAATGCCTGGCTCTCAGTCTCTGATCTAATTGATCCCAAAAGTGTTCTGTCGGGTTCAGGTCAGGACTCTGTGCAGGCCTGTCAAGTTCATCCATTCCAGACTCTGTCATCCATGTCTTTATGGACCTTGCTTTGTGCACTGGTGCACTGTCATGTTAGAAGAGGAAGGGGCCCGCTTCAAACTGTTCCCACAAGGTTGGGAGCATGGAATCGACCAAAATGTTTTGGTATCCTGGAACATTCAAAATTCCTTTCACTGGAAGTAAGGAGCCAAGCCCAACTCTTGAAAAACAATCCCACACCATAATTCCTCCTCCACTAAATTTCACTCTCGACATAATGCAATCTAAAATGTACCATGCTCCTGGCAACTTCCAAACCCAGACTCGTCCATCAGATTGCCAGATGGAAAAGCGTGATTCATCATTCCAGAGAAGGCGTCTCCACTGCTCTAGAGTCCAGTGGCGACGTGCTTTACACCACTGCATCCGACGCTTTGCATTGGTGATGTATGGCTTAGATGCAGCTGTTTGGCCTTGGAAACCCATTTCATGAAGCTCTCTGCGTACTGTATGTGGGCTAATTGGAAGGTCACATGAAGTTTGGAGCTCTGTTGCAACTGACTTTGCAGAAAGTCGGCGACCATGAATTACCATGAATTGATTTAAGTGGACCTCGACTTTAACAAGTTGAAAAACTTATTCGGGTGGTCAATTATACGGAATATGTACTGAACTGTGCAATCTAATAATAAAAGTTTCAATCAATCAATCAAAGACCTCCTTGCACTATGCGCTTCAGCATCCGCTGACCCTTCTCCGTCAGTTCACGTGGCCTACCACTTGGTGGCTGAGTTGCTGTTGTTCCCAAACTCTTCCATCCATCCATCCATTTTCTACCGCTTATTCCCTTTTGGGGTCGCGGGGGGCGCTGGCGCCTATCTCAGCTACAATCGGGCGGAAGGCGGGGTACACCCTGGACAAGTCGCCACCTCATCGCAGGGCCAACACAGATAGACAGACAACATTCACACTCACATTCACACACTAGGGCCAATTTAGTGTTGCCAATCAACCTATCCCCAGGTGCATGTCTTTGGAGGTGGGAGGAAGCCGGAGTACCCGGAGGGAACCCACGCATTCACGGGGAGAACATGCAAACTCCACACAGAAAGATCCCGAGCCTGGATTTGAACCCAGGACTGTAGGACCTTCGTATTGTGAGGCAGACGCACTAACCCATCTGCCACCGTGAAGCCCCAAACTCTTCCATTTTCTTATAACAAAGCCGACAGTTGACATTGGAATAGTTAGGAGCGAAAAAAATTCACGACTGGATTTGGTGCACAGGTGGCATCCT